>NC_069797.1:47870660-48173690 GCF_027406575.1 Nycticebus coucang
GATCAGGTCCCAGTAGTGTATTTTTGATGCTGCTTCAATTGCCCAGGGATCCTCCTCATAAAATATTCACCCAGGCCAATTTCTTCAAGAGTTTTCCCTGCACTGTCTTCTAGTATTTTTATAATTTCATTTCTTAAGTTTAAATCTTTAATCTAGTGAGAGTCTATCTTCATTAATGATGAAGAGTGTGGGTCCAGTTTCAGTCTTCTACAGGTAGCCAGCCAGTTCACCCACCATTTGTTAAATAGGGAATCTTTTCCCCACTGAGTGTATTTAATTGGCTTGTCAAAGGTCAAATAACCTGTTCCATACATCTACCTCTCTGTTTTTGTGCCAGTACTATGCTGTTTTTATCACTATCGATTTATAGTATAGTCTGAGGTCTGGTAGCATGATTCCTCCTGCTTTGTTTTTATTTCTGAGTAATGTCTTGGCTATTCGAGGTTTTTTCTGATTCCATATAAAACTAAGTATTATTTTTTCAAGATCTTTAAAATATGACAATGGGGCTTTAATAAGAATTGCATTAAAATTATATAATGCTTTGGGTAGTATGGACATTTTAACAATGTTGATTCTTCTCAGCCATAAGCATGGTATGTTTTTCCATTTGTTAACATTTTCAGCTATTTCTTTTCTTAGAGTTTCATAGTTTTCTTTATAGAGATCTTTCATGTCCTTTGTTAGATAAACTCCCAAATATTTCATCTTCTTTGGCACTACTGTGAACAGAATAGAGTCCTTGACTATTGTTTCAGCTTGATTATTGTTGGTATATATAAAAGCTACCGATTTATGAATGTTGATTTTGTAACCTGAGATGCTGCTGTATTCCCTGATCACTTCTAAGAGTTTTTTAGGAGAATCCCTGGTGTTTTCCAGATATACAATCATGTCATCTGCGAAGAGTGAAAGTTTGATCTCTTCTGACCCTATATGGATAGTCTTGATAGCCTTTTCTTCCCTAATTGCAATGGAAACTTCCATTACAATATTAAAGAGCAGTGGAGACAATGGGCAACCTTGCCTGGTTCCTGATCTGAGTGGAAATGCGTTCAATTTAACTCCAGAAAGGCTATGTTAACCAGTGTGATGAAAATATTTCCAATTGTATATAAAACCAGCTCAAGTACCCCGTGATTGCATTAATGTACACAGCTATGATTTAATAAAAAAATTATAATATTGAACATGGGAAATTGCTCACAATAGAATCCCAAATAAAAAGGCTATAAGATAAAAAAAAGTCATATATACATAGATCATGAATACATTTACGCCTTTGTGGGATTCAACGTGTTGATTATTTGTACAAATTAGAGTGCTTACATCCTACTAATTAATATAGCTTTCACCTCATTTACTTAATCACAGTGTTAAGACATTTATGTTCAATACTTGATAGATTTGACTTGTACCCTTGCAATATCCAATTTATAATCACTCACACTTTCATATGAGAGATGAATCACAAGTATAGTACAGGATGAAGGAGGGAAGGGGAGGGGGATAGGAAAGGAGGGGGTGCTTCGATAGAGGGTGAATGGTGGGACTACACCTATGGAAATGAGATATTTTAATGGAATGACCTTTTAGTGGAAATAAGATTCTCTGCACTTTATTTGATTTACTCCTTCCTTTCCCTTAGGGCTCTGCTTAGATATCCCATGATTCAGGAATCCCTTCCTGAATCACCAGAGTTGGCTTAGATATCCCAAAGGCTTAAGGACCTCCTTCCTTCAGAGCTCACATTAGTCCATATTAGAATTGCCTGTTTAGGCTTGGCACCCCTAGAACAGTGGTTACGGTGCAAGCTACATGCACTGAGGCTGGTGGGTGGAGGGGTTCGAGCATGGCCTGGTCCAGCTAACCAACAGTGACAACTGTAACAAAAAAAATCACCAGGCATTGTGGCGGGCACCTGTAGTCCCAGCTACTTGGGAGGCTAAGGCAAGAGAATCACTTGAGCCCAAGAGTTTGAGGTTGCTGTGAGCTGTGATGCTACAGCACTCTACTGAGGGTGACATAGTGAGACTCTGTCTCAAAAAAGAATAGAATTGCCTGTTTAATAAATGTGGTAATAAAATGAAGTTAGGGAGTGTGTTATTATTTTTTTTTTCATTGTTGTGGCTCCGACTTTTAACGGCCAACAGGTGGCAGGCATCTTATAAATATTTGTTGGATGAATAAAATACATCTGGGAGGGCGAGTCAATGTGTCACTGAAAAAAAAGGTAATTAAGAACTTAATATCATTTTCCCAAGATAAACTATTTCAGAATGTGAATTTAAATTTTAGTGCTGAGAAGATCACAAGTGAAAGTACAGAGGCATCAGAGTACCTGAGTCTCTGTGAAACATGGAGTAGTCCATGTGCTGAGATTTTACCATGCCAGGGAGGCGATGAGTATGTCTCAGGAAGAGATTAATTGAAAAACCAGTATCAGGCTGAATGCTGAGCTAATCAGCCAAGACTTAATCATTAGGCCTGGGAGAATCATCAAAAGATTTAAAGCAAGATGTAATTGGGAGAAAAAAAGAAAGACAGAAAACTATGGTCCAAATGGGTAACTCATGCAGTGTGCAGGTAGTTTTGTTTTCGTCTTTTTTTCAGAATGATGAAAGCAGAGGGATTTATATGAAAAATGATTGATAGACTTTTGGGGGACACATAATTCAAGGGTTGCCATCCTCTGCTGTACACTAAGTAAAGAAACAGAAATAGTGACATCCTTCAAGACCTCAGAGATGGTCCCAAAAGACTAAAGTCATAAAATAAATGAGCTGCCCTTTCATGCTAGAATCCTGGCTGAAATAGTCATAATCATATTGCATTGACCCCCGAGATTCCTGGGCACAGAATACAATATGAGTGTTTCTTGTGGAGTTGCATAACATAGTATCCCTGGACCTCACAGAAGCAAGATTCTAAGATTTAATTGGTTTTCTTTAGGATGTGTCCCTATAACATAAATATTAACTAGACCTAATCTTTGTGTTTGTTGCTTGCCAGCTACCATGAAAAATTTATGTTTTTTTGGCAACTGAACAGCAGCCCTGAGACAAATTCTGATGACGAGGCTGCATGCAAGAGAGAGCCATGTGGAAATTTTAATGAAGTTGGATTGTCTCTATTTAAGGGCACTAATCTGTGATTTTTAGAATGAACTATTTTGGGGTGTCCTATTTATGAGATGGGAGGAATAAATGTGTGAAAATGACTATAGATTTTAATCTATTGAAATTTAGTTTTGAAAGAGTCTATTTCATGGTCTGTTTAACTGTATCACAGGAACAATCTAACACAATGGAAAGTGAAAAGAATCGCTATGTTCACTTCTTGCTTTGTACCCTAACATGTGACATTTAAAGCTGCAAGATCTTCAAGATTTTGCAATTAATATTAAATATGGGCATTGGGGGCTGTGCCTGTGGCTCAAGGAGTAGGGCGCCGGTCCCATATGCCGGAGGTGGTGGGTTCAAACCCAGCCCCAGCCAAAAAACAAAAACAAAAACAAAAACAAACAAACAAACAAACAAACAAAAAAATGTTTAAATATGGGCATTGGGAAAAAGACATCTGTTCTTAATCAGCATTTTGGATTTTGTGTGTATTTGTACACAAGGAAAAAGTGGATCTTTGAACTTGTAAACATGTTGATGATATGACAGCAATAGACGACAACACTATGAATTACTAGGTCATTAATGCAGGCTTCTTGATTAAAGTCAATTTGATTCTATCATTATGACTTATCAAGTGCCTAAGGCATGCATGAAAAACTTCAAAGCACACATGCCTAGACTTGTTTTATTGTTTAATTGTTTATAACTATTGTTGCTTGTTGAAACAAAGCTATCTTAATACAATTCAATAGAAATTTACTATTTTCTTGATATAAAATTGTCCTTCTCAGACTCAAGCTGGGAAGCTGCCTATACTCTGCCATTTACCAACTTATTTTCTCACACACAGAAAAACACGTTAGATATGAAAAATGATACAACTTTTTGTGTGTATATACTCAGAGTCTTAAAGCAGTTTACAAACATTGATTAATTATGTTTCAATACACTCCCCTGGATTACATAGCTGCTAGTTTTTTTTTCATGTGTCAAACAGGATGTATGAAACTTGTTTACACAACCATTTTTATTCTCAGTTTTGCCCTCAGCTACTTAGAATCTGCAATCTTATAGAGTTGGGGTTAAGAAGAACAGTTTACTTCTTACCATGGGGTTAAGAGAGCAAGAAGAATCTGAATTACACAATTAGGGTAGAGTTAAATCTTTCTCTATAAATGTATATTTATTTCCAAGTCCTTAGGCCATCCTTCCATATCATGCTTTTAAAAAAAGAAAATCTATCTTTCTACCTGCTATTTTCTCTACCCAGCATTCCTTTAACTTTATTCTTCCTCACTCCAGTTCTCTTTATACTCAACCTTCTAAACCCCAAGTGAAGCTGTTAACTGAGAAATGATAAGTTTCATAAATGTGGACAGGAGAACTTTATTTCTCATAAAGAGATATTATAGCCTGTGGGTGGCTACTCCAGACTGGAGAGCTAAAGCTGGCCAGAAGCCAGGAATACATTCTTTGAGGAAGGGACAATGGGAACAGGAATTTATACAGAGAGGGATGGCCGAATATGCACATTTAACAAGCGACACTGAGAAGTCATGAATATTTATAAAAGGAGAAGCATGTACCTGCACAATAGAGCTTTATGCTCTTTTATAGGGTTCATTTTCACCTCGTGTCATAAGATGCACCAGGGAACACGAATACCCACTCTGCGCATGCTCCGTAGACTGGTTAAACAGATTCCATTGCTGAGGGTGTCTTACCTGGAAAGAATACTTGTCTGGTTAAGTGAGATTGGTTTCTGTTTCACCCTCAGGAAAAAAGCCGGATGGCCATTAGTAAGGGAGGGGGTATAATGAGGCGTGTGCAACCTCCCATCCATCATGGCTCAGAACTCAGTTTTCAGGTTTCTCTGAGGTCCCCTTGGTGGAGAGATGATCTATCTATTCAGACAGAGAGACAGACAGACCCTTTCTTGGCCCTCAGCAGAGAGTTTAGGATTTTATTTTAGTTCAAAAAGCCTTCTCTTATTGATTCCCCCATAAACAGAATAATGATTGTTTGTGCTAATTATTAATATAGAACCTTAATTATAGCATTTATCTCAGTGTATGTCTGGTTTTTAGAACAGAAATAAAAAGCAATGAAATATAAAGAATTGGCCTTGGAAGAGCAAAGGGGAGAAGAGAATTTCTCCAAAGACTGAATGCTCTCCCAGTTCGTGTTGTAGCCCATAGGCCTGCCTCTCCTTCAGGGAATCACCGTTATGGATGCTGCAGCAAGCACTGCCATGACCACTGAGCAGGAGCTACTTTTGTTGATGATGCTGGAATCACCTGTGATACCGGAATCACCAATGGTGCTGGTGGCGATAGTTACCCTAAGTGTCTTCTTGCTTCTGCTGCTGAGAACCAGACATTTTAAATATGATTTAAAATATGAATTGAGAACATGTGTTCTTTTTTTCTCCAAAATACTAAAATATTATCAGTACCTTTTATTGGCAGAACTCAACACAGTTAGAAGAAGAGATTTGGAAATGTAATTTTCATGTTTTCAGCCAAACAGCAAAATGGAGAATGCAGGACAAAAAATATAAGGCTACGGACCAACAGATAAATCACTGGTACACATCTGTTGCTATTTTAGACCCATCCTTCTGAATCTTGATGTTGTAGTTGGTAATTTACTCTAAGGAGGTCAGTCAAAAGAAGGACTTGTGATGGGTAAAGAATTTTTGAAACTTGAAATACTGGAAATTTCTGAGAATTGCTCAGATCCTGGATACATTTGAAGAGAGGATAGAAATTTCTGATTGAAGTAGGGTAGATATGAGAGATAAAGTTGGTGGAAAGATATATCTGCCATCACCTGAGATGAAGCACATTAGGGGAGGTTGATCATGAACTGAGTTTTGTTGTGTTTGAGATGCTTCTTAGATCCCAAAATAAAGGTATTAAGTTTGTCATATGAATCTGAAGTTTAGGAGAAAAATCCACACCAAATTAAGGTCATTAAAAGGGCTTAGATCACTAAAGAAGTGAAAGTAGATAGAAAAAAAAAAAGTCAAGGACTTATCTCTGGGGCATCTTAGCATTATAAGGTTAAAGAGATGAGGAAGCACCAACGAAGACTAAAAGAAAGGTACCAGTGAGTCAGGACACAAGTAGAAGGTAGTAGCTTGAAAAGCAAGATAAAGAACACCCGAAGAAAGCTTTCAAGGAGAAGTGGTCAACTGAGTCAAATGCTACCAGTAGTTTAAGTCAGATCCATTTAAGAATTTATATGATGAAGAATTTGTTCAAAGAGATGAAGGATAATATACATAGGATATTAACCTAAGAACTATGACTTTAGTGCCGTGCACTTAACCATGACCCTGAAATGTTAAAATACTATCATATTCTTTCTTCTTCTTCTTCTTTTTTTTTTTAGTTTTTGGCTGGGGCTGGGTTTAAACCTGCCACCTCTGGCACATGGGGCCATCGTCCTACTCCTTTGAGCCATAAGCACCACCAAATATCATCATATTCTTCTTAGCAAAGTATCTCAAGAATGGAAGAAAAAGTATCCAATGTACTCAGCCTTACTATGAAACCAATTTAAAGCTTTCATATGAAAGCCCTATGAATATAGGGAAAGAGAAAATGGAGGGGAGAGGGTGGGTGGAAGGAGGGTAATTGGTGGGACCACACCTACGGTGCATCTTACAAGGGTATATGTGAAATTTATTAAATGTAGAATATAAATGTCTTAACACAGTAACTAAGAAAATGCCACGAAGGCTATGTTAACCAGTTTGATAAAAATATTTCAAATTGTATATAAAACCAGCACATTATACCCATGATTTCATTAATGTACACAGCTATGATTTAATAAAAAAAAAATCATCAACAGCTTCCAGATAGTCCCTGGGGTATGGTTCTCTATAGGAACTTTCCCCTAATATGTATATCATAAAAAGCATTTGCAGCAGAAGAAAGTTCAGGGAAGAAAAAAATTTTTCTAACTATTTTTACCTACAGTATCTAGGGCATAAGACAGAGAACAATGGTGGGCTTTGCTTTTGATGGCTTAGGCAATTAGAAAAAGGATATCCAAAAACCAGCATACACAGTGGTTTGAGAACATAAAAAGACAGAAGCTTCCTATTAATTAAATCATGGGAAGGTTACCATTCTTCTGAACATCTCCAGTGATTGCATTTTATGGTAGCTTTTCTCTATAAACATAGAGTTTACTCAATATGTAACTGATTTTGCAGAGCCTCAGGATCGGTATCTTATGCTGACAGAGTGTTAGGCAATTTTGACAGCCAACTGCTATTTCCAAAAGAAATCTTTCGCCTACTTCCTAGAACAAGATTATAAAAAAATATGATATAAAATCTGAATTGAGGGTCGTCACTTCTACTTTCTGATGTGGGGGTGTAGCAGAGAGTTGAACCTCATCACTGCATCCTTTCATTTAGAGTGACTTACATGGGAGGGAAGAAGAGCGGGTGAATTTCAAAGCTTTGACAACTTCTCTGTTTTACCAAAGGGGGGAACCTGGACAATATGGACTTTACTTTGGCAGAGAACATTAATGAACCTTTGGATATCGAAAAGTAGGTAGAATAATACATGGAAAGTGAAACTATTCTGCAGATGTATTACGAAAATTGAGTTATGAGGAGAGAGAGTGGAGCAGAAAAGAAATATGATCAATTAAGTGGCCATAATGGGAAATTCTCTAATACAGGGTGATTAAAGAGCTCTTCTTAATAGGCATCACAAATAGTTAGTGTAATGTACTTTTCTGAGATATAAATCCTTTCCATCATACAAAGCCTTCAGTAAGTTTGCATAAATGTTTTGCATAGTGCGTTTTTGGAAAATTAAAAAACGGGGACTGTGTATTACATCTGAGGTGGTGCAGGGCAGAGAAAAGAGATGGCTTTCTGGAGTGATAAGTGAGTGAAATCTATCCTCAGAGACAGCAGACAATCAACCCATGAAAATTAAGCTCCTGGCAGTTTACGGAAGTGTTGGGGAAGGTGTGGGACTTTCCAGAGAGTAGAGATAGATAGTCAAAACAATTGTGTTTAAGTTACAAGGAAGAGGGTGTTAACGGATGACTTCTAGTTATGTATAGAATCCTGAAGTTTGTGTGGGTGGTTTGCATGTGTTGGTTGTTGGTTGCAGCTGGGACTAAGGATCCTTCTCTAGCATCCAGGCAGGACAATACGAATAGTTAGGATTACATAATATCTGACCTGGGAGTTGCAATTACAGGTTTTGAATCTCAGTTTATTAGATGAGTGAGTTATTCTTGGTAAGTCCTTCTCTCTTGGGAGTGTATATTTCCTCAACCGAATAACCATGAATTTAGAGCTTGTTAAGTATATGTAAGAATTTATGTAAGTCCAATCCTATGACTTAACTGTTTAAACTATTTTGACACAAATCTTGCCCTTGAGAAAGTAAATAACAGAGTTAAAATCAATAATTCAAATTTTGGTTATGGAAGTATTTTACAAACTCAGAGGCATTCTATCATTGTAACATCTCCCACGCGTTTGCTGATTAATCACTTGCTCTCATTCTGCTAGAAGCCCTATCTTGATTTCATTGGATCGTCCCATGACAATAGTGGTTTAGGAAAATAGCCCAGAGTGAGAGGGACTTTACCTAACAACTTCCATCAGTGTAACCTAATTCTTTGTGCTCTCAATGAATCCCAAATAATAATAATAATAATAAATGAGATATTAGAAAAAAATAGAACTCAAATTAGATCTTGCATTTGATCCTGCAATCCCATTACTAGGCATATACCCAGAAGAAAAATTAAAAAGAAAAAAAATACCCCAGATGTGTAGGTCCTACATCCTAACTAGATACAAGGCTGGCTCTCAGAACTCAGGCAACGCAAGGGTGGTTGTTTTGAGATACGTTCAGTTAGTGTCTCCAGCATTAGCCATGGGGTCAAAAGATCTGTCTTGACTCCTGCCTTAGTCATGGATAAGCTTTGCCACTTTAAGTCAAATTTTCCTTAAACATTCTGAGATTTGGTTTTCTGATCCATAGGGGAAGTTGGAAAATAGCCACAATGCCTAACTGACAAGTTTGTAGTAACTTTGAGAAAGTGAGCAGGAAAGTACTTTGTAAACCAGAGAGCACTACAGGAATGTAAGAAATTATTACAGTCTTTCTCTCTTAATCACTAGCTTATCTCCCTCTGGCCACTATTGCCTCTCTCTTTTGATTGGCCTTATAGCAATATTGCTAAATATTAAGATGGCTTAAGACAAGATGGGCGTATCCATTATGTAAACGAGATTTATAGCATTCCTTGATTTCGTGATGCTAATAAGTACATCCCTTGACAGTTGTGGTTTCCTAGTGGCATCTTTATATGGCTTGACTGACTCTTTTTATCAAGATTTACGTCTGCTTGAGCAGGCTTCCTGAACCACAATCATAGGCCCCATAAATCTCCAGGATATTTGGTATGACAGTAGCCACGTCTTCTGCCTCCTTAGGAGACTACAAAAGCGTCTCTTAGATGCTGTGTTTCTTACGGTTGGCAAAGATTCTTTTGAGTTTTGCTGTATTTTCTGTGAGGTTTGAAGTTTGGGGGGAAACCTGAATGGCACGAAATTCAGGTCAATACCAGTGCAAATGCTCTTAAAAGCAAATAGTCCTTCATGATGATTCCTTGCCCAGTTGGGAGCTGGAAACGTGAAAGGGATGTCAGACTGCTGCTTTCTCTTCTTTACCTTGTCTTAGGGTCTCTAATGACAAATAAAAGGATAAAAGTCACTCAGCACTTGTAGTATGAAGGTTTTGGCCCAATAGCAAGGGTCGAACCAAGAAACCATTCCTCTTTGCTGAGAGATAAGGAGTAAATCAGATAAATACTCAACTTTGGATTTCAGCTTTTAAAAATGTGGGTGGTCTCTTTGACTTTTATGAATGGCAGGTTGAGTACAGTTATTTAATCTAAGGCAAACATTAAGCTTTTCTTACCCTTTAGGGGCAGAATTAGCAATCCTCCCTTCAGTGTTCTTTAAATACATTTCATGATATTTACCACACTGAATTGTTATTTACTCAGATTTCCCTTTCCCAAATACGTAAAAAACTGTAAAGTCTTCTAATTATTATGTTTGTCAGTATATGCTACTGAACTTTGATTATGATAGAGGGTCAATAAATGCCTGTTTGAATAGATAAATGAATGACTCATAACCCAAACTCTCACATATGAATCCTGCCCACAGAGCCCTTCTATTGATTTCAAACTCTTTCTGGGAAATACAAAAGAAACCAAATGTAAAAATCTCACATCATACTGGTGTTTTCTTTATTGAATAAGTCCCTGAACTCACAATGAACAATTAAGTCCATGGATGCTGGCATTATTTCAAGTGGAATTAGTGAACATCATTTTTCAAACCCAGGCTTATGTATTTTAACTGAACAACAAGCTATTTTATTGTTTTGGTCCACCAGGTGTGTGGTAGTGGCTGTTAAGTACAGTAGTTTCAGAGATTAATATTTAGTCCTATGCTTTATGTCTGAGCCCATAAAATATTCAGTGGTTGGTTTTAAGCTCATGAGAAAGACTAGCTTGAAATGAGAATCTCCTTTCTGTAGCCATTGAAAGAAAATTAACAATGACTCTAATGCCATCTTGGTTGGCAAAACACTTCTTCATCCTTTTTGTCAACAACATTTTAAGATTTTGAAGTTTAAACTGATTTTGAGTCTCTTTTTATGGAGAGGGAGATGGATAAACAATTTTTCTTCCTTACATTTTCATCTTTAGTAAAAGAATAAAAGAAACATTTACATTTCATTTCAAAGCTCGACTTTTACAAAACTGTCAATGAAAAATGACAGGATATATATTACCTTTATAGTAGAGCTAGAACTATTTACCTTCAATAAAGCAAGGAAAGTAATTGACAGTGGAAACCTGCTTTTATTCCTTTTGGAAGATGAAGGTTGGAATAAAAGACTCCAATTCATGGCTTTCGAACATGATTAGAGGAAGCTAAAAAAGCAAAGCAGCTGCTGTATTAATTAGTCAGACATTGGGAATTACTGTGACAATATGGGTTTTAGGAAAGCATGTGTCTAACATAATTTTTCAAGTACCAAGTGCTCTTAATTCAAGTTTTGCTTAAAAGAGCAAGGAGTTTATATTCTGGATAAGATAATTCTTGTTTTCTCCCTGTGCTCCCCTCTTTCTCTCTACTCAGTTTTCCTCAGATGTATTTCAACCCAACTGTGCTGTATGCTTTTCCATCCAAAGCACCGCCACATCCAATCCTTTCCTGGTTCTTAAACATGTCTCTGTGACTTTACAAACAAGAGGGCTTCTTTCTTTTGTTTTGAGGGTTTTGTTTTCTGTTTTTCTGTTTGTTTACTTTTTTCCTGCAAACCCATTCTCTACTCCTACCCTAATGCTTAATGCTCTCAGCTACACTTCCTTCCAACTTTCCCCAAATAGACTTAAACACTCTCCTGTCTGCTCTTAGTGGTTGGTTTTGATATGTACCTTCCCTGTTTCTCTGCGTGCCTATCACCCTGTATAGCTCAGTGTTATCCCTTGTGCCTCACACAAGGTCTAGCCATGGAAGCACTCAACCAAATTTTTTTGAATAAATGGAGATTTACTAAAAAAAAATAATACATTATTCCTAGGATTAATTTTATACAGTTTTATGATTGCAAACGCCTAAAAAGAAAAGACTGTGATGTCTGCCAGCTGTTTTTTGTCCTCCTAATTTGCTCTTGGTGAATTTTCTCAATCCTATTTACCAGTCTTAAAAATAGGATCTGTGCTGTGGCCTTTGCTTGTCTTAGTTAAGCATGGTGAGATTCTCAGTAATTAGTGCTTGTAAAACACTGCAAGGTTCTCAGATGAATTAAAGTGTGAAATCTTATTACAAGCTGTACATTGCTGGAGTAACAAACAAGCATGGCAAATTACACCATTTCCTAGTCTCTATTGCTTTTAAGGAACAACGCAATTCATAATTACCCACAAGTATTGACTCAATTGCCTCCTGCTATCTTGACTACCAGATTAGCCCTCCTCCCTGTACTTGGTTGCTTGGAGGGTATATAAAGACAGTTTTTCCTTTTTAACCCAAATGATGTTTTATTTGGCTGCCTCAGATATTCTTGTCTGTAGAAAAGGCTGTGTGCATAAGCACAATGAAATTATCATGCCCATCAGAAACGAAATAGTTTAAAATTATATAGAATTTCTCTAATTGCTGTCATGGAGTAGCTGCAGGTTCACAACAGGAATAGATATTTTAGGCTGCCTCTTCACCTCCAGAGGTGAGGAGTCTAGTAATTGTAGCCTCCCAAAAAGTAATTTGCCATATTAAAACTATCTGCTGTCCAAACACTCTGCATGACAGCAACTGAAAATTAGCTTTGGGCTGAGTTTTACTATGAGACTGGGTTAGAGTGGAGTGGATATAGGAATGTTGCTTGCCAATCAACTTAAATGCTGAAGCTGTAGCTACATAAAGATTTAATTTGTGTTTCATGCTTGGGGGAAAAAAAAATAAAAGCCAAGAAAAGAAATACCTAAAACCTAGCAATAATGGTTAAATTAAAAGAAATACCTAAAACCTAGTAATTTAGTAATTACTGTAAAGCACAGCAAGCTTGTAAAGATTAATAGTGGTAAAGGCTTTTGTTTCTCTTTGTGAAAATAACCACCTGTGTCAACAAATCTGGTAACAGACATTTTATCAAAAAGTGAAGTTTCTCTGATTTCTTCTGCTTTTTTTAATTTTTTTTGACTCCCAGTAGTCATAATTAATATAATAAACCCCCATTATAAAATCATTAGTAAGTACAAACAAGGTCTTGCATTGTTAATGCCCCCACCAGGCCCTTCATCATTTGAAATGTCACACTGTATTAAGTACAACATCGATTACCTGTGATAGAAACATGCAATACAAAATATATTAAAGTGGCATTTTCAAGCTGTTATCTGGAGCAAAAAAAGCTTTAAAAATTAATTTCTTTTTGGAGCTGTGAACATTGTAGAAGCTAAAGACCTCATTAATGTATCAATAAAAGCCTTGGTTCCCAAAAAGACCTTTTGGTCTTTTCTCATTTTCCTAGTTGAATCTCCCAGTCCCCATTCAGTTGCACATTTCTTCTTTTTAAAAGTGCAACTCATTGAATGATAAAATGTTTGAAAGAACCTTTCTATACCATATTAACGATATTAAAGTTACTTAAAGTAGTTTAATTTTGAGGATGTATTCCAAATACCTTAATATTCTTTTCTTACGGGGGTGGATAAAGGTGTGTTTTCAGATGTGGGACAATGAAAATATGGTGTCAATAGTTTTCCCAGAGTGAGAGCTTTGCTGAGTACCATGAAACAACAGAGATGCTGCACTAACAGCTAGACTTTCCGGTTATAAAACATGTTAGAATTTATACCGTATTGCCTTCTGCATTTTCTAACTTGACCACTGGTGAAGTAAATGAAAACACTGATCATTTAAGGTTAAAAAAATCTTTCTTTAAGGTCATTGAAAGTTAGTTACCTTGTCAGGAAAAAATTGTAAAAAAACTTTAAAATTCAAAAAAAAGAAGGAAGGAAAGAAGGAAGAAAGGAAGGAAGGGAAGGAGGGAGGGAGGGAGGGAGGAAGAAAGGAAGGAAAACTGATTACCGAGTGTCCTGTATGGTGCAGCCTTATCAGCTACAGCCACCATTTATTATGTTTGAGCTAATTCATGTAAATGGTAGAAAACTAAATGGTAGAAAACTAAAAGTAATACAAATGATTCTGGTCCACAGAAATGCAATTAATTGTGTCTGGTGAAATGCATTTGATTATTTCCCTGTGGATAGATCCAATTCATTCTATTTGTACATTCATTTCAGCATTCCTTATGTGCCTATGCGTACGTGGTACTTTGAATTCTCCTTCGAAGCTCTTCTAACACCTGACTGCCTCCCCATTAATTAAAGCGTTAAATGAAATACTTGATACTATCTCATTTGTTGTTTGTATGAGAGTCATGAGTATGATTTAAAAAAATAATCCTTTAACACTATACTCGTAGAGGAGAACACCTATGAAACATTCTAAGAAAATTCAAAAGGGAATTTAAGGTCTGTCCTGTACTCTACCCTGGTCCCATATTCCTTTTCTTTTCAGCAGTGAGCAGCAGATCTCATAGCCCTTAGAGTCCCCATCCTTGGGTTTCTATATCTACAAAAGTTACAAGACTCTAGATAATTCCCCCTGCTCCAAAAAAAACAAAAACAAAAACCACGTAGACTATTGTGGTGGTGTTGCTGTCAGAAATTTCAAGATTTGCTGTTGGGGATTTAAAGATTTTTGCCTCCCCACAAAGCCCTTGCCTGCCTTTCTACATCTTCAGTGACCAGTTGTAGCTGCCCTCTTTCAGGGCTCAGCAAGCTTGGCAGTAGTGATAACAGAATGCCAAAAGATACATGCAGACAACCTTCTGTTTGACACTTCTTTTCATGTCCTCGGTTTTAGAAAATTTAAGTCTATTGTTTGACCCGGCATGATCAAAAATCCTTGCAGTTTTTCAGTTGAAGTCACAAAGGCAGGAGCAGAGCACAGATAAAAACTCACTTTCTTCAAAAATAGGAAGAAGCAATTTTCAAGGGATTTTTGAGGGAAAATACGAACATGAGGATGGGAGCCCTCAGATTCCTTCCAGGAACTATTCCTAGATTAGCCTTTTTTGCACTGTGAACAAGATCATACCTCTGTATGTTGTAGACAAGAACCAGCTCAAAGAAGTCATTGCTGTTGGTATTCACTCCACAAAGACGCTTGACTCGTAGATGGAACATTCAGAACTGAGAGTGCTAAATGGAGACAAAGTAATCTCAGACCCTGTTTTTGATTCTCGACTGAAAGGGGACCCACAGTGTTTAATAAGAGTGTCTTCCTAGAAGTGAGTTATAAGTTGCCAATAAAGCTGAGCAATAACTAGACAAGAGAGAACCTAGGATGACTTTCTTTTTTTTTTTTTTTTTTGGCCGGGGCTGGGTTTGAACCCGCCACCTCAGGCATATGGGACCGGCACCCTATCCCTTGAGCTACAGGTGCCGCCCTAGGATGACTTTCTTTCCTGGAAACTCACTATCTACTACAAGAGCAGAGTCTTGTAATTCGTAAGCCAAGCACTTTAGAGTACTTGGAGTCATTGTGTGTATTTTACTTTTGTTATCCTTTCCTGTTTAGAGAAGTATTTTAGAAGCCTCCAGCACATCTTAGCTGTACTAAGGGGAACCAAAGGAAAGAGATTTGTTTGAGGCTCAATCAGTGTAGTAAAGAGATTGGAATAAACCCTGGGGCCAATTTGCAATAGTAGCAGAAGACTGAAATAGAAAAAAAAATCTCAAGGGAAAGAGAAAGTCAGAAAGATAGAGCAAATCCCCACTTGTTAGTCACTTCTTCCTACTAGAATTTTCTCCTACCAGTTAATTAATTGCATTATGGAAGTTCTTATTAATGATAGCATCTCTATTTGAATAAAAAAGTGGTATGGGTAGATAGAAAAATATGTAATGATCTAGAGCTGTGATCCCCAACTCCAAGATACCAGACTAGCACTGGTCCATGGCCTGTTAGGAGCCTGGCTATACAGCAAGAAGTGAGCTGACCGTTGGATGAGGAAAGCTTCATCTGTATTTGCAGTCACTGAGCCGTGAGTTACATTAGCCATGGCATTACATTCTTACAGGAGCCAGAACTCTGCTGTAAACTGCACTTATAAGGGATCGAGGTTGTGTATTCCTTATGAGAATCAAATGCCCAATGCCCTTACCTCCATTTGTGAAAAAACTTCCATGAAACTAGTTTCTTTTGCTAGAAAGGTTGAGAACCACTGGTATACAATGTATAGTATGTTTTTTTCCATCAAAATTTTAAAAAGAAAGAAAATTTTATGAAGTATATTTTCTCCCACATGGAACAGCACATTTTCTCTTTGCAATATACATTATTAGGGGTGAAGGTAGAGAACAGATAAATCACCCATGGTGAGGTTCCTGGCCAGTAATGTGAGTGTTACAGCATAGGAGATAAAATGTTACTGTGAAATATTGATCAAAATATTGTTGTGAGGTAGAAAGATGCAGATAAAATGAAAGTTACTTCAATTCCTTTAATTCTCTACCTCTAAGATGCTGTGACCAGGAGCTGGTTTCCTGATAATTGGGAAAACAAAGGACACCACTCACAGTATGCCTGAGTGACAGAGTTCACTGTGAGTGCCAAGAATCTTTACAAATGAAGTGTTTCACTGCTCTCTCAAAAAGCAGAGTTTGAAAGATATTCTGACTTTTCAGTTATACAAGCAAGGTGAAGGAAATTCAAAAGTCTGGAACATGGTGCCTGGAAATTTCCAGCATTTATGTGCCTTCCTGGAAGTTATTTCATTTCCTATACTTTTCAATAATGTTGCATTTATTCTAAGTAAAAGATTTGAACAAACTTCCCTGTATTATGTGTCAAATATTCCTTGTTTTCCCTTTTCCAAGGATCATAGTTACAAACTACCTGCTGTCCAATCTCTGAAAGCATTTGATTTACATTTTTTTTTCTAGCTTTCTAATTGCTTAAAGTGGGATAAGTTCATTTCTTATTATTCCATGATGGATGGACACATTTTGTTATTCATAACAATAAAGTATGATAATCATTTGAGTATATTAATTATGACTATTATTAGATAGTATTCATTAATATTTACATTTTTCTATTCTGAGCATGATTGGGAATGGTCTTAACATAGTAAACTGATAGTAATAGAACTCCTATGGCAACCAGTAGCATATTTCTCTATTTTTTTCCAGCAGAATTTTATTTTATTTTGTTTTATATTATTTTTTGAGATCGAGTCTCACTTTGTCACCATGAGTAGAGTGCCATGGCATCATAGCTCACAGCAACTTCAAACTCCTGGGCTCAAGTGATTCTCTTGTTTCAGCCTCCCGAATAGCTGGAACTACAGGCACCCACCACAACACCTGGCTATTTTTTAGAGATGGGTTCTCGCTCTAGCTCAGGCTGGTCTTGAACTCATGAGCTCAAGCAATCCATCCGCCCTGGCTTCCCAGAGTGCTACAATTACAGGTGTGAGCCACCACAACTGGCCCTTTTCCAGCAGAATTTTAATGCATGCAAATACAATTAAACTAGCTTCCTAGTTTGAGGGTAGGGTTAATGGTGGAGATGGGGCAGCAATACTTTAATTCTTGAACATAAGGTATAATTAGGCATCAGGGCAAGGCAGTTTGGCAAAAGAGCTTTGATAGAAGATAGAAATAATTTAGAACTAAACTTAATTTTTATTAGCCACAAAATTGCACTCAATTTCTCTAAGGCTCAGTTTAATTCTGTGTAATATGGATACAATGATACTTGCATCATATAGTTCACATGGTTTACTTGAGAAGTTCTACAAAAAAGAGTTCTTAGAAGTGCTATGAAAATGCTAGTTTCTTTCCACTGAACAGACTGAACAGATTTATTGAAATTTATTAAGGATTTATTAATCTTTGTAGAGGTGGATTTTTCCAAGATAGAGAAAACTGAATTTTTTTCTTTTTTTGAGACAGAGTGCCACTTTGTTGCCCTTGGTAGAGTGGCATAGTGTCATAGCTCACAGCAACCTCAAACTCTTGGGCTTAAGCGATTCTCTTGCCTCAGCCTCCCTAGTAGCTGGGACTACAGGTGCCCACCACAATGCCCAGCTATTTTTAGAAACAGGGTCATGCTCTTGCTCAGGCTAGTCTCGAATTCCTGACCTCAGGCAATCCACTTGCCTCCGCCTCCCAGAGTGCTAGGATTACAGGCGTGAGCCCCGTGCCCCACCCTGAGAAAACTGAAATTTAGGAAAGAGGGACAGGTTTTCATACAGTATTTCAGAGAATCATAGACCATTAGAATTAAGTTAATTCCTGGGAATGAGTCTCTAGAGATTATACACTCCTCCCTCCAATGGAGTCCTTTCACAAACTAAAGCTATTTGGCCCCTCTCAAGTTATTTATCATTTAACCTTTCCCATCTGTTCTCTAGGGTTCTCTGATCTGCTCTGTCCTCGGGGGTTGAGTCCTAGGGGATGTAACCCATCTGCTCCTTGCTTTCTGCTTCTGGCTGGGTTTGGACAATGAGAGAAATCACCAAGAGACTGGAGTACAAGGAGAAGGATGCACGTGGTGCACTTTCTACATCTCTGTTCTAGCTTCTGTGCTGCCTCAGTGCTGCCCTCTGCAGGGCTGCTGGACCTCGACTGCCTCTTCTGAGCTGTTCTCTGTCCATGGCTCAGCTCTCCTTCAACTCCCAAAAGGACAGGAAGGCTGCTTCTCCCTCTCATTGGGCCTAGAGGTGGCCAAGCTTCCTCCCTGATGTTGTTCCTTGTAGCTTGTCTATTTGGATCCTTTGAGCTTGCCCATATGTCCTTCAAAAATATCCTTATGAAAGTGTGTAGGCCAGGTGCGGTGGCTCACACTTGTAATCCCAGCACACTGGGAGGCCAAGGCGGGTGGATTGCTTGAGCACATGGGTTCCGGACCAGCCTGAGCAAGAGCAAGAGCAAGACCCCGTCTCTAAAGATAGCCCGGTGTTGTGGCCAATGCCTATAGTCCCAGCTACTTGGGAGGCTGAGGCAAGAGAATCGCTTGAGCCCTAGAGTTTGCTGTGAGCTATGATGACACAATGGCACTTTACCCAGTGTGACAGAGTAAGGCTCTATCTCAAAAAAAAAAAAAAAAGAAGTCTCTTTTGACACCTGTGGGAATCTGACTGTATTCTTTTTTTTTTTTTTTTTTTATTGTTGGGGATTCATTGAGGGTACAATAAGCCAAGTTACACTGATTGCAAATGTTAGGTAAAGTCCCTCTTGCAATCATGTCTTGCCCCCATAAAGTGTGACACACACCAAGGCTCCACCCCCTCCCTCCGTCCCTCTTTCTGCTTCCCCCCCATAACCTTAATTGTCATTAATTGTCCTCATATCAAAATTGAGTACATAGGATTCATGCTTCTCCATTCTTGTGAGGCCCCAGCAACAGACAGCCATGGACTTGATGGTTAAAACCACAGAAATTCACTCCCTTATGAGTCTGATACCAAGGTGCTGTCAGGGCTATGCTATCTTCAAAGGCCCCGGAGAAGAGTCCTTCCTCTCTTCTCACCTGTCCCAGTGGCTCCAGGTGTTCCTGGGTTTGTGGCCACATGACTCTGCTCTTGGCCTCCGTCCTTACCTGCTGTCCTTCCCTGGGTTTTCCTTTTTCTGTCTCCTATAAAGACGCTTCTTGGATTTGGGGTTCACTTGAGTAATTCAGGATGATCTCCTCTCAAGATCCTTAATTTAATTACACCTGTAAAGGCATGTTTTGTTTTTTTTTTTTCTCCAAATAAGGACACATTTACAGTTTTTGAGACATAAAGGAATCTTCTTTCGTAAACAAAATACAATTCACTGCAATGTTACATATAAAGCTTTAAATAAGGAAAACAGATGATGCAACCTGCTTTGTTAGGAAGGGAGGATTATTAGTACACACCAGCTGGGCTTCCCCTCACTTACATTATGCATAAGAAAATACAAGCCCAGAGATCAGAAGTTATTTACTAGATACTACATACCTAGGTAAACAAACCTAGTTTCTAGGACTTCTAGATAGAGCTTGCCCCCTAAGACCTTCTCATTCCTGGAAATAGTTAGCTGGGAAACCAATCATATGCTCCATATCATTTACTATGCGAGGAGACAGGCACTCAGGACAAGGGTAAGTCTTCCTTCCACGTGTTTTCCATTTAGCAGGCTAACATACTATAATTAACTCCTTTTAACTGCGTGATTTTTTAAAGCCATGCCTAAAGTAAAGAAATATGAAGGATGTTTTTGAACTGAATTATTGTCAAATTAAGACTGTTCAACACATTACTTTCCTCTCACAGTTTTGTGAATGAAAGGAAATTGAAGCAAAGAATGTCAGAGCAACTTATAAATTTGTTTTGGCAACAGACGTAGGGGCTACTAAAGTAATACAAAAGGAATATCCTCTAGTTGTTTAACTGAGTGATTCTTAACATATGGTGTTTGCTATTTCCAATGGGATTTCCAAAACTCAAAAATCAGATAAAAAAGCAGTTTTTAGACTGTCAAGTTGGCTCAGGTATGAAGAAGAATTGTTTCCACATCTGGTGTGGTGTATCTGAAGGAGGGAGGTGAGGCGAGGGTGGGAAATTCTTATCAGTCTCTTTTCAGTTTGGATCTCACTTGTGGTTTACCCATCACAAAATGTTTGAATCAACTTTCTGGATCATGGTCTACTAATTTGGGCAAAAACAAATATGTTTGTTTACCCCAAGGAACTGTCAACTAGCTTGGATTGCACTCTGAGGACTTCATATCCTTTATATTATGTTTCAAAGTCTGCCAGGCTAGCCTCTCTGGATCTTAGAGGCCTGGTTTTGTTTTGTTTTGTTTTGTTTTTTGATGTGCTTTGGCTCAATTGCACATTCCATCAGTCAGTGCAGATGGAAGCTCCTTAGTTAAAATATTCAGGAGAGAAGAGAGAAGTAAGCCCACATAGCATTTTCCAAGCAGTCTATAAAATGCTAAGAAAAAATATTTCTTTGTATTTTTGCTCCTGGTAATTTCTTTTTAATGGGGAAAAGTACTAACTTTATTGAAAAAACTGTTTTGTTTTGTTTTTTTCCTTTTTAAGTTTTTCCCCTTCGTTCATTCCTTTCACAAAGGATTATTGAGAGCCTGTTGCATACCAAACCTTGTTTTTGCTTCTGGGGTCACCATGGCATTCTATAAAGACATAATCCTTGCTCTTAATAAATTACTTTCTAGAAGTAATAAAAAGAAAATAAATGATAAAATAATTAAGAGAGAGGAAAATAAATAGTTTGTGTTGCAAAACTAAACAAGTTATCAGATTATTTGTGCCTGGGTGGTATAAGACAGTAATATGCCGGGAGGTATCTTAAAAGAAGGAACTTGAGATTGTTTGGGAAAGGCTGAGGAAATAGGCCAGGCTAGCAGTGCAGGATGGTTTGACCTAATAAATGCTAATCTTTCCTCAACCACAAAAAAGGATCTCTAAGACCTGATTGGCTGTTGAACAAAAGATTATCTGGCACGCATATATGCCATAAATGGTGAAAATGGTATCTTTTGATGCCGTATTTTATCCCTTTCTTCTTCATTAGCTCTTAGGCATATGAGAAGTGGCATTAAATCTTGGTTTTGTTTCATCCATAGGCTGTGAGTTTATATTTTGTCCTTTAAGCAAAGGAGTCTGGCTGAAGACTTGCTGCATGTAACACTTGCCACATGGCTTGCTTACCTCTCTGCCTAGGCAGATTGTTTTTTTTCTCCATGCAGTTTGAAAATAGAAAAGTTATTCCTTAATAAGACTAATATGTTCATGCATCTCGAGAAGAACCAAACTAAAACAATTATAACATGTGAATGGACGGCATCAGCCCAATTTTGTAAGTGCACATCTCCACGTTGATGACTGCTTTCTACTTAATTAAATATATCGATAATGGCACATTCATCTTTAACAGAATGGCCATGCATGTTTTTCTTTGAGGAATTATTGTTTAGTGGTTTGAGAAATTAATAGTAAGCTTTAAAAAGATATGTAGGCTTTTAAATTTATTTTCTGTCTCCTAAGTAGTTACATATTGCTACTAGTTAAAATATGCTGTTTCGCCTGTTTAAAGCTTCCCTGGGACAATACGTAGGCTGTCATAAACACTAATTAGTTTGTGTGACCATTCAGCAAACTGCATTGGAAGAATTCAATGATTTGCTTTACAAATATCAGCTCTTTAATGGCATGTCTTGAGGCAAAGTGATTATAGATTTATAAAGGATGTAGACTAAAACCAAAGTTATTAAGTCTCTTGTGATCAATTCACCTCATGCCACAGGAAAACAATTTAAGGGGAAGCTGTCCTAAATTAATATATTAGCAGAGGTCACACTTACCCGAATTTGCAATTGCACTTGGGAGTAGAGTTCATTCTTTACGGGGATACTGGCTAATAAGAAGGAAATTATAATTTGCTGTTAGAAATAATTCTAAAAGGAAAATTAATTTATTTTCTGAAAAAATTAGCATCTTATTTGAATGTTCCACTTTCAGATGGAACATCTTCTAAGTGTAGCATCTAAGTTCCATAGAATAAATGATATTTTATATTGAACACACATAAAGAGCTGTAAGAAGCCCAGATACTTAAATCATGACCAATTCTTAGGTTTTTCCTCAAAGTGCTATCTGAACTATCTGAGAAATACCCCAGAGGTTTAAGATGCTCTTCCTAAATAAGCATAAATTATAAACTGTGTTAAGAGCTATGGAAAGTGATCTGGAATGCTGCTTGAAGGGAGATGATAGGAGATCTGAGAGGTCAAGGGAACATCTGAGGAAGGGACATTGATTTGAGAGATGAAGCAACTCAACATCCCTGCCAGGTAACTCTCCACCTCAGGATTTAAGTATCATTTACTATTTATTGGCTACTAAAAATCATGTAGAAGCCTTTCTTTCTTATTGGCTCTCTTTCAGCATGGGGTGGACAAGCACGTCAGATCTGGCCCATGAAACAAGAACAGAAATCTGAAGATTTGCTTTTTCTTTTGGTTAAAAAAAAAAAAAAGAACAAGATTCAGCTGGCAAAGTTCTTTCTCTTCTTCTGTCTTCTAACTTTTTGCATGGCAGTTAGAGTAGCCCTGTTGGAGTCCTAAGACAGCCAAGGTTATCGCAAACATGTTTGTGGCACAAACAGCCAAGGTTATCACAGACATGTTTACTAGAAGATTGCCAACCCAGTGAAACAATAGCCAAAAATGCCTACTTCCAAATCTTATGTTACGGACACCTATTTTCCTATTTATTTAGGCCCTGGCATTGAGTTTCTATTACTTCCATAAGAAAATAATGTTACAATTAAATATTACAATTACAAACCCGATATGGGTTACACTGTGATTCACTCTAACAATCCAATGCAATCTTAGGCTTCACTCATAGAAATAGAAATTTCTAGATGACTGTTATTAATATGTTAATAGTTAGTCACCAGTTACCAACTCAGTGCTGAAGAAAATGTTAAAAGCCAATGGAAAGAAGGTTTGGGGGAAGGAAGGGCAAGAATAGGAAGGTAGTTGTACTATGAAGTCATTTTGGTTTTAGAATATTTTTTGTTTCTTTGTTTTTGAGACAGAGTCCCACTTTGTTGCCTTGGGGTTGAGTGCCATGGTGTCATCATAGCTCACAGCAACTTCAAACTCCTGGACTCAAGCAATCCTCATGCCTCAACTTCCTGAGTAGCTGGAACTACACGCACCCGCCACAGTGCTTAACTAATTTTTCTATTTTTTTTAGTAGAGACCAGGTCTCACTCTTGCTGAGGCTGGTCTTGAACCATTCCAGTTGGTCTCAAATTCCTGAGCTCAAGCAATTCTCCTGCCTCAGCAGGAGGATTACAGGTGTGAGCCACCACACCCAGCCAAGTATGTTTCTTTAGTTTGACAAGTTCTCAACAAAATACTAGCACATGGAATCTAATAGCACATGAAAAGTAATTAAGTATAATCAAGTGGGTTTCTCCAAGGTATGCAAGATGGTTTGACATATACAATCAATAAATGTGATTCACCACATAAATAGAATAAAAAATGAAAGTCATATGATCATCTCAATAAATGAAGAAAAAGAATTAGATAAAGTTCAGTACCTCTTCATGATAAAATAAAAAAACCCTTAATGAAGTAGGCATATAAGGAACATGCCTCAAAATTAGAAAAGCTATGTACGACAGACCTATAGCTAATATCATAATAATATCTTCTGAATGGAGAAAAGTTGAAAGTTTCCCCTTAATAACTGGAACAAGATAAGGAGGCCCACTGTTAACTATTGCTATTGAGTATAGTACTGGAAGTCCTAGCCAGAGCAATTAGGTAAGAAAAATTTTAAAGGCATAAAAGTGGGGAAACAGGAGCTCACATGATCCCTGTTTACCAATAATATAATCTTATATCTAGAAAACCCTAAAGATTCCTTCAAAAGACTCTAAAAATTGATAAGTAAATTCAATAAAGTTTCAGTTTATAATAATGCATGTAAGTCAGTAGCATTTCTATACACTAATAACAGCCAAACTGAGAATCAACTCAAGAACTCAATATCATTTATAATAGGCATAACACAAATACCTAGGAATATACTAGGCAAGGACGTGAAAAATCTCTATAAACAGAGTTATAAGACACCGATGAAAGAAATCACAGATGATACAAACAAGTGGAAAAGTGTCTGTCTAAATATGCTCATGGACAGAAAAAATCAACTTTGTTAAAATGTTCATACTGTCCAAAGTGATTTGCAGATTCAATTCCCATCAAAATACGAATGGCACTCTTCATATAGATGGAAAAAACAACCCTAAATTTCATATTGAATCAAAAAAGAGCCCAAGTAGCCAAAGCAATTCTAAATGGTAAGAGCTAATCTGGAGGCATTACATTACCCAACATGAAATTATCCTGTAGGCCATAGAAACCAAAACAGCATGGTCCTAGTATAAAGGCAGAAATATAGATCAATAAAACAGAACAGAAAACCCAGAAATAAAACCACACACCTACAACCAACCGATCTTCTAGCAGATCAAAACCTATGGTGGGGAAAGAATGATCTTATTCAATAAATGGTGTTGGGACAATTGGTAGCCACATGCAGATAAATGAAACTATAACTCTGTCTCTCATTAGATGCAAAAATTAACTCAAAATGAATTAAGTACTTAAACACAAGACCTGGCACTATAAAAATTCAAAAATAAAACTTAGGAAAAAAATTCTTCTGGATATTGGCCTAGACAAAGAATTTATGAGTAAGACCCCAAAAGCAAATACAAAGAAACCCAAATAAATATTGGGTTTTTATATTAATTATGCAATTAATTATTATAATATTATTAATGATTACACTATATATTAATATATTAAATATTATTATATAATTATTAATTACATAGTTAATTAATACTTAACTAATCCATAGTGGTGCCTGTGGCTCAAAGGAGTAGGGCGCCGGCCCCATATACCAGAGGTGGTGGGTTCAAACCCGGCCACAGCCAAAAAAAAAAAAAAAAGAAATCTGAAGGCATCATATTACCAGACCTCAAGTCATACCACAAGGCTGTAGTAACCAAACAATGTGGTACCAGTATAAAAGTGGAGAAATGGACCAATGCAACAAAATAGAGAACCCAGAAATTAAAATATGTGGGGTTATGACCAACAGATTTTCAACAAAGCATATGGCAACATATATTGGGAAAAGGAATTCCTATTCCATAAGTGGTTCTGGGAAGATTGGGTAGCCTATCTTAGACACACACACATACACACACATACCATGGAATACTACTCAGCCATAAAGAAGAATGAAATAATGACTTTCACAGAAACTTGGATGGAACTGGAGAACATTATGATAGGTGAACTATTTCAGTAGTGGAAAACCAGCACCACCGTACTAATAATTGGGAATTAAATGGTGAAACATATACAGAAAAATGTTTGCATATGGTGACAGTGAGACCTGATCTCTCACCATGTACAAACCTTAAATCAAGATGAATAAAAAATGTAAATGTACACCACAAAACTATTAAAATTCCACTAAAAAAACACCATACAGGAAAAAGTCTTCTACACATTGGCCTAGGCAACTTACCACTAAGACCCCAAAAGCGAATATAGCAATGACAAAATAAATAAATGGGACTTAGATAAATTAAAAAGCTTCTGCACAGCAAAGGAAATAATCGATAGAATGGATAGACAACTTCCAGAATGTGAGAAAGTATTTGCAAACTATTCATCCACAGTGGTCTAATATGCAGACCCTACAAAGAATTCAAACAAATCAGCAAAACAAAACAAAAACATCCAAACAACCCCATTAAAAAGTAAGCAAAAGACATGAAGAGAAGTTTTCCAAAAGATCGAGAAAATGGCCTATAAGCATCTGAAAGAATGTTTAATATCACTAATCATCGGGGAAGCAAAAATTAAAAGTACATTGAGATACCACCTTACCTCTCTCTGAATGGTCATTATTACAAAGTGAAAAAACATAGATGATGGTTTTGGTTGCAGAGAGAAAGGAATGCTTATGGACCATTGGTGAGACTACAAATTAGTACCACCTTTGTAGAAGACAGTATAGAGATTTCTCAAATAAATAAATATGTACCTGCCATTTGATTCAGCAATCCCAGTGCTGCTGGGTATCTAACCAAAGGAAAAGGAGTCATTATACCAAAAAGACATATGGACTTGTTTGCTATGGCAGCACCATTCTCAATTGCAAAAAAAGGGAAATCAACCCTAATGTCCATCAATGGATGAGTGAAGAAATGTGAGATACACACACACACACACACACACACACTCTCTCTCTCTCTCACCATGGAATACTACTCGGCCATAAAGAAGAATGAAATAATGAGTTCCACAGAAACTTAGATGGAACTGGAGAACATTATGCTAAGTTAACTATTTCAGTAGTGGAAAACCAGCACCACCCATACTCACTAATAATTGGGAGGTACATGGTGAGTATTTGAGGTCATGCGGAGTGACATAATAGATGTTGGGGACTTGGAAGAGGGTAAGGTTGGAGCAGGTAAGGAATGAAACATTATCTATTGGGTACAACGTGCACTATTCAGGTGACGGGTCCACTAAAAGCCTTGAGCTTCCTCACAATACAGTTCATCCATGTAACTGAAAACCCCCTACAGCTACAGAAATATAAAAATATATTCAGAATAAGATTATCGTATGAATTATATTTTAGATTTGCTAATTATGCTTTTTAAATATGAAAGTTTATATTTTATGTCTCTAAATTTCAGATACCTTGAAGCATTATAGTATTTCTGAAGTCAGATCATTCATTTTGTAGGCGTGGAAACATTTTTTAACCTTTTCAAGCCTTAAGCATGCTCATGTGTGAAACTGGAAGATTAAGCATATCTTACTCTGACCATCACTTTAAGGATTACTCGAGATTTATTTATCGGAGTGTCTGTCACACTGGGAGTGTTCAGGTGGTGTCAGCTATGCCGCTGATAACTAGCAGCTGCTCGGATACCTGTGTAGGCAGGAGTAATAGGACAGCCTTGTGTAATCCAAAGTCAGTTTCAGCAAATGCCTTTAGCTATTCTTATACAAATGCGCTTTTCTTGATTTGTGACTTTTTGTAAGGGAAGGGATCAATGTCCTAATGCTCAACATTTGAAAAGAGTAATAAGAGTCAAAATAGCCATGAATCATCTTTGTTCTTTTCTACCCCTGTTCCCAATAAATCAAATCAATGCTTATTCATCTTTTCTCAACATGTTTCTTTCCTCCTTCAAATTCCTACATCCTTCTCTGAATACATACTATGTAAATGTATCTTTTAGACATTCTGAGGAATAAATGTATAAAAGATATGACTTGCTTCCTGGAACTCTCAGGTTCCTAAGAGACATAAAATAGCTATAATTTGATTCTAGTATAAATAAAGAGAAACTCTGTGCTTGACCCTGATGAAGTACTATCGTAAGGGAGAGAGAAGAGAGAATCACACCACCAGTGCTAGTCTTGGAGAACTTCCCAGGGAAGGTATGCTGAAATAGAATCACGCACAGTGATTAGGGTTTCAATAAATAAACGTGGAGTTTAGAAAAAAATGTTTCTGGTGGAATATGGAGGGGAAGGTGAGGAGTGGAGTGAAGAAAGCAATCAGTACAATACTGAGCTTTAACGCCTCCCCTTGGGATTCCCTAAAAACTTAGTTGGTATGTACAGGAGAGCAGATATGCAGTTTCCCATCATGTCATCTGCAATGTTTGTGAACAGATGGATCTTTCAAGGAGTTCGCCACATACTTATTTACCTCGTTTCCTAGTCAGATTTTTCCTCCATTGTAGTTTGCTTTCCTAAAGCAAGAAAACATTGTTGAGGCCATTTGACTTGTCAAAAGTCTTTCTGAAATCTAGACATTAAAAACACATCTGCAGAAAATGCAAATGGAAAGAGTTGTAATTAAAGCAAATTACTGTGAGATGAATCCTTTGCATTTGGGGGGAGAAAGATTCTAACTTTGAGCTTAGCTCTGTCTCCGTAAGATTTACTCACAGAGGTAACTTCTGAGGCTGCATCTATAAGGAAAAGTCAAGTGAATAATTTTATATTTTTTTACAACATCTTTTTTTAATGAAAGAATTCATCCACTTATTACTTAATATGCAGAGCACGAGGCATCGTTGATACATGACTAATTAAAATTAAACATTCTAACTTCAAGAAGTTCACTGTCAAGTGGAAAATATAAGCTAAAGTAACACACAGTTATGTTTTTAACAGAAATGATTTCGAAGGAGGCAAAGATAACATACTTTTAGAGTATAATCTTCTTGGGAGGTAAGAAGAGGTGATATATTTGGAGAACATTAAAACTGTCTTGCAGGAGATGCCAGCTGAACAAAGTTTTTAAAAGATAAATAAAAGTTTTCCCAACAGTAGACATTGCAAGAAAGACATTGAATGAGCATATACAAATTTAGGGAGGAGCTAAAATTCAACCCCTGTGTAGGAAACTATATGCCGTTTGGAGTTTAGGAAAAAAAAAAAGGGGAGGGATTTATAACAAATGGGGCTAAAGAGAAAGATGGATGCCTCAAAACCACATGGACAGTTTTATAGATTTTTATTTTCCCCTTTTATTTTTAGTTAACAGGTAATAATTTGACATGTTATGAGATATAGAGTAATATTTTGATACCTGTATACATAGAAAGTATAATAATCAAATCAGGGTAAAAGATATTTATCAAACATCGCTTGTTTCTCTCTTTTGTATACAGTCAAAACCCTCTCTGACAGCTTTTTGAATATATACAATAAATTATAATCAATCATCAAATGGGCAGTTTTGTGGGGGGATTCTTCAACAATATACCTAAAATAAATGGGTTAATTAAGTCAGCTGTCTTGAGTTCTGTCCCAGAATGAGATGGTGAGGGGTGTCCCTCCCTGGGTAGACATGACCTGCTGGCCACACGCAGTAGACAAGCCCCTGGATACAATTCCACAATTTCACTGTGTGGTAACAGGTAACTGAACAATTCAGTTAATAAAGAAAGATAACAGAAACATTTGTCAATTCACTGAGAGAGAAAAAATCTGCAAAATCAGTTCTTGCAGATAGACAAAATGCTTAGCTAATCAAATGTTGCCTTAATCTAATCACGGATGCAGGCAGGACCAATAGCCAGGGGGTTCTGTTGACAGGAGTCTTATGCAGGCCTTTGTGCTGATGAATAAATAAATCTCTATACCTTGCCTATTATTTTTTATCTAAACTTAAATTTCTGTTCTCATCGAGGTAAGACAAATATATTCATCTCTACTGTGAGCGTTTGCTTGTCCCATGTTCATTTTCTCCCCACCAAGCTGTCATAGTTTGTAGATTAGACGTTCTTTCAACACGTTATTACAATTCTGCTTTGCACTAAAAACATAAATGTGTGGCACTCTGCCATACAGAGGGTAATGATAATGTTTTATTTTAATAATTTTCCAGATATATTTTGTACTACTTACTTTTAGGCAAGTTAATTTAATACCACATAAACAAATTAGTGAAAAAGATGTAAGTCAAAGAACTGGTAAGAGATTTTAACTTTTGTATTTAAACTAGTTCATCTTGACTGGATAATGCTTGTTCACAGCACAACGTTCAGAAGGGAGAAGTATGTGAAATGCTGCGTCTCTCTCTGACTCTTGTCCCTTAACTCATCCCACTAATCTCCCAAGGGGCAGTGCTATTACTGTGATGAATGTATTTGTCTAGATATTATTTTTATTAATATAAAAATGGTCAATTAAGTTCACAAATTCATCCTAGAAAAAGTGCTCCATACCTCATTGTTGAATAATGCTACAGCTACCTTTGAGGTACTCCCCGTGGGAAGCTATGCGCTGAGGCTGGAGCCTGCTCCACCCTTCAGAGCAATCCTGAAACACCTGTTCTGGAATGGCCATCAGAGCTGTCATCATATGAGGTCTGACCATTAAGGTCACACACTTACCTTTCTGCTGAATATCACTACAGTCACTTGCAATGTATTCCTCTTGGCCATCTGGTGAAATATATATATGCCACCCTTTTAAGGCCACGCAATAGTAGCATATTATAAACATTGTTCTGTACCTTACTTTATTTTATTAAAATATACCAATATACTGTGGATCCTTTCATGGCACCATCCAAATGCTTGCTCATTCTTTTCTGAACAAGTACCATACTGATAGGCCTTTAAAATATTCTGAATCTTTAGCTATTACAAAAAGTGTCGCAATTAATAACCCTGTTCATCTATTTTTCTGTACATGTAATGGTGTACTGATAAGATCGCAAGAAATGAAATTTATGGGTTAAAAGGGATGTGCCAGGTTGCCCTTCACAAGAACTGTATCAATTTATAACCCCCAAAGAAGAAAGTGCCTGCTTCCCACCTTTTCTCAATTCAGTACGTTACTGTTTTATTTCTTGCTATTTTCAAAGGTGAAAGTAGTATCTTGATTTGCTTTTGATTTGCAGTAAGAGTGAAGTTGGACATCTCATAGGTTTCAGAACTTATATTTTCCTTTATATTAATTTTCTATTTAGATAATCTACCCACTTATGTATATAATGGTCAGTCTTTTCATGCTGATCTAAAAGATAATCATTATATATTAAAGAAAAATTTTTCTCTGGCACAAGTTTCAAATATTTTGTTTCTCAGTTTGTAATTCGCCTTTGTGTTATTTATTACACTTTTATGTCAAAAATTTATTTTATGTAGTTAGTTCCTCAACATCAGAAACAACTTTAAATTCTCATTTTCTCCTTTTGCCATGGATAGCATACCAAAAATAAGCAGGACTTATAAGTGCGATATTTGAATTAGCTATGAAGAGAGGATTTACATTAAGAAAAGGGATTATCAGATGAGTTGATTTTTCAGAAATTTATTAAGTATCCTTCTCCAGAGATATTTTAGATTATGGGTAAAATAATAATAATCTTCAGTATATCACACATGAAATCAGCCAGATTATGTGACATTTTGAGATCACATTTAGCCAGTATGGATATGAATGTCGTTCAAATAAGTTTCCATCTATATTGAGTTATATGTGTTTTCTCAAAATTCCACAGAGGTCATTTTTTGTAGAGATGGGGTATCGCTCTTGCTCAGGCTGGTCTCAAACTCCTGAGCTCAAGCAGTCCACCCTCCTTGACCTCCCCCGGTGCTAGGATTATAGGCATGAGCCACTGCACCTGGTTAATAACAAATCTTCTTCTTCTTTTTTTTTTTTTTTTTGTTTGTTTGTTTTTGGCCGGGGCTGGGTTTGAACCCACCACCTCTGGCATATGGGGTCAGCGCTCAACTCCTTTGAGCCACAGGTACTGCCCTAATAACAAATCTTCTTAATGAAACCATTTGTTTAAAGAAAAATTATTTTACTATTAAAATCCTATTAAGGGATATTCTTTTCCTTTGATTCTTAAGAATTGGGGATTTTCCTTTTTCCACAGTATATTTTTCCCCATAAGCCTAAAGCTGAAAGTTTGCCTAGTCATTTCAGATATGAAGTGATCTTTTCAAACTTAATGGTCAACCTTTGAAAGAAAGCCTGGATTAGTGTTCAAGTTCCTAAGGAATTGATGGAATGCATATTAAAACAATAGCAAGATGTCATTACACACCTATCAAACTGGCAAACATTTAAAAGTCTGAAAATGGCAAGTGTGGATGCAGATATGAAGTAATGAGAACCCTATTACTTTTGGGGGTGATATAAACTGGTATGATGGATTTTTGCAATAGATACCATCTGATAATGTTGAATATATTATCACAGATCCAGGAATTACACTTCAAGATATAGGGAAATTCATATACCCTGGCATTTTAGGATATAACAAAAGGATAATAATAGCCACATTCCTCATAATAGCCCCAAACTTGGAACAACTCACTTATCCCGTATGAGAGGAATACGTCAGTACATCAATGTGTATTCATACATAAAATATTTTGCATCAATGAGAGGAATAAACCACACTTACAAATAACAACAAAGATGAATCAAACTAGTCATGTTGGAAGAAAGAAGTGAGGGGGGGAAAAGCATATATACATTAAGCCATTAATAATATAAAGCTTAAAAAAGGCAAAGCCGCTGAATGTTTCAGTGATGCCTCCCATGATGATAAACTTCTGAAGAAAGTAAGGAAATGACCTACCATTGTTTGGATAATGTTCACTTCTGTAGGGATAGGGAGTGGGGACTCTGGAGACCTCAGAAAAATGAGGAATGTTCTCTTTACCTCAAGTTATGAGAACACTAGTGTTTACAATTATTCATTAAACTGACATTTATAGTTTACGTACTTTTCCATATATAAAGTATATTTAAAAATAAAAGAAGGTGGGGCAGCGACTGTGGCTTGGTGGGTGGGGTGCTGGCCCAATATACTGAGGGTGGCAGGTTCAAACCCGGCCCTGGCCAAACTGCAATAAAAAAAATAGCCGGGCATTGTGGCAGGTGCCTATAGTCCCAACTACTCAGGAGGCTGAGGCAAGAGAATCACCTAAGCCCAAGAGCTGGAGATTATTGTGAGCTGTGATTCCACAGCACTCTACCGAGGGCAACAGAGCAAGACTCTGTCTCTAAAAAAGATAAAAATAAAAGAAGGAATACACAGATTTATTTGGCCCCATTCACTGTCAACTTAGGAGACTTGAAAGGACAGATGATAAATCAAAAGAGAGAAAGCACTCAACAAAGCAAAGGATTGTCATTTGTTGACACATTCGACTTGGCCACTGAACCTCACCAAGGCTATGCACTGGAGATTAGTTCAATTTATCTGTTCAACTCCAGTGCCTAGCCTTGGGCCTCGGAATGATCAACACTCAAAAATATGTGTTAAAATTGCAAGTGAGTAAATGAACAAATTATGTAGAACTCTCTAAAGTCAGCTACTATGATTCTTAGAAAGTGTGTGTGTGTGGTGAGGATGGGTGGGTGGGTGTGGTGATGAAGAGGTCTTGTAATCTCCATGATGGACCAACAAGGTCTAGTTCAGTGTGTAATAACGGCTGGCAAAGTAAGAGACTGCAGATGTGTCAGCAAGCCCTACCTAGTATGTAATAGCAGCTGTTACAGGCATCGATCAACAAGTGTTATTGTATGTGTGTTGAGATGGGATGGGTGGAAACACTGAAGTCAGGTAAGTGAGCAGACTCAGAGACAAGCTAAAAATGAAAGCATAAAGTGCCCTGTGGACAAAGAGAGTTTGGGGGCATCTGCGAAGTGGGAATGGGGACAGGGAATGCAACAGGGGAGCTTAAACTCAACCGAGGCAAATTCAGAATCTTCTTCTGCTAAGAAGCTTTCATACCCCAAGTAGATGTCTTTGGACCCATGCAGAGAAGCGTGTATCTGACCTTCCTTCTTAGGAGTGGCAGTGTGGTGGCAATTGTGATTTCACAGGCTTCTGGACAGCACATTGCATGGTGATTGCTTCTGTTTGTAAATAATTTGAAGATGGTTCTGTATTAATTTATTTGAAGTACTCTGAGATACTGTGGAATGATATCTGAAATAGAATTCGCATTCCTCTTCTCCTTTTCTGGACATTTACTTTTCTTCTTTCTTCCTGAGTGATCACCTTCCAAAGTCAGGAGGTGGAGCAGAGCATGGTAGACACCCACCTTGAATATGGAAGAGTGGCCCAGGAGAGGGAGTAACAGGGACATCTGTTTACACAGGACAGCTGCCAGGCATGGATGGCAGAATGCCAGTAGGGCTAGAAGGGCGTGGCCTCAGGGAGCAACTCCGTGTTGGGGGTTAGAGAGCCAACAAAGTGAGAAATGGAGTCGGGACTTCTTGCAAGCAGAGTGAGGGGCGCATCCGTGTGGCAGGGTGTACAAGCTTGAGGCTGCCAGGCTTGCACCAAATCATGAGAAAACTGGCAAGCTGAGATTGAAGGACATACTACAAAAGAACTGGTTTGTGGATTCCAAAAATGTGAAGAACAAGACTTCAAGAAAGTCCAGGAAAGGCTGAGGAACTCCTCCAAACAGAAGGATACTGAAGCCATATGATGATTATTTTTGAATAGAATGCTATTATTTTAATGGGCTCTGTTGGGACATTTGGAGAAAAAAATCACTTGAAATCTGAGGATAAAAATAATAATATATCAATACTAATTTCTTGCATTTAATGGCTATTTCAGGATCATGTTGGAGAATATTTATAAGAAATGTAAGTGGTTACAGCACCAGCCACATACACCAAGGGTGGTGGGTTTGAACCCCTCCTGGGCCAGCTAAACAACTGCAACAAAAAAATAGCCAGGCTTTGTGGAGGGTGCCTATAGTCCCAGCTACTTGGGAGGCTGAGGCCAGAGAATTGCTTAAGCCCAAGAGTTTGAGGTTGCTGTGAGGTGTGATGCCACAGCACTCTACCGAGGGTGACATAGTGAGACTCTGTTTCAAAAAAAAAAAAGAAATAAGAAATAACACACTATAGCATTGGGTACTGATGGTATTTCAGGAGGGCAATGCGCTGCGGTTAAGACTCAAGTTCAGGTAAGTGAATTGTATAAGTGCTGTGTGAGCTGGAGTTTGAACCTCCAGCTGGTACTCTTTCCATTAGGTCTTTCCCCTGCTTCTCTGAGTATTCAATAACCGTATGCTGTAGCCACTCTGCACCTCAGTTTCTGAACTTGGGAGTGTTCACCATAGATAAGAATGCTGAAGATAGAATGTGAGATGACTGTAGGAATAGCTGCAGAATGCTACTCCTCAATGGTATAGCAAGGCTGCACTCAAACGTGACCTCCTCAAAGGTACCTCCCCACCCCCGGTGGCTGTTTTTCTTGGTTGGATGTAAGCTCTGGGGTAGCTGACTCCTTGTCAGTTGGTTTAATTATGTCTTCTATGGCCAGCACAGTGCCTGGTGCAGAGGAGGTGCTCAATTAAACTTTGATGGATTAAAACATTTGCTTCTGTGCTGCTTTGCAGACGCTGCAGCTTCCTATAGTATCAGCCATGGTCAACCCCAGGGTCTTCTTTGATATTGCCACTGAGAGTGAGCCTTTGAGCTGTATCTCCTTGGAGCTGTTTACAGACAAAGTTCCAAAGACAGCAGAAAACTTTCATGCTCTGAGCACTGGAGAAAAAGGATGTGGTTATAAGGGTCCCCCCTTTCACAGAATTATTCTAGGGTTTATGTGCCAGGGTGGTGACTTCACATGCCACAGTGGCACTGGTGGCAAGTCTATCTATGGGGAGAAATGTGAAGATGAGAACTTGGTCCTGAAGCACAAGGTCCTGGCATCTTGTCCATGGCAAATGCTCGACCCAAGACTGACAGTTCCCAGTATTTCATCTGCACTATCAAGAACGTTTGGATGGCAAGCATGTGGTCTTTGGCAAGGTGACAAGGGCATGAGTGCTGTGGAAGCCATGGAGCACTTTGAGCCTAGGTATGTCAAGACCAGTGAGAAGATCACCATTACTGACTGTGACAACTGTTATCAATCTGGCTCAATGTTTTCAACCACCAAACCATTCCTTCTGTAGCTCAGAGAGCACCCCGCTACCCCATTGGCTCACAGTAATCTGTGAGCTCTCATTGCAGTTGTCTGGACTCCGTATTTTCCTGATTCCTCTCTATGTCTAGCTGGATAGCAGAGTTAAGTTTACGATTATGAAATCAAAACTAAATAATTTTTTTAAAAGTTTGCTTCAACTGCTACTCCATAATTCTCCAGGTATCTCTATTTTGAAATCCCATAAAATAGCCTTTGTGGGGGTGACTTGAGCTTTTGTGTCCCTCTTCCCCGTTGCAAACTCCCAGTAAGCCAGCCATCGACCCTATCATTTCAGAGCCTCAAACCAGTGAAATTGTCTTGTCCTGCCTCTTCCTCAAACTGGTACAAAAATCAAGCTAAATAGGTTATCGCATTCATTTGCAGTAACAGCCTCAACTTTTTTTGGTCCTGGCTGACCTACATTATGCTTCAACACAGAGATGGGAAGTGTAGAGGTGAAAGGCAGACCGATAGGGGAGCCCAGCTATTAACTTTCCTTCTCTGCAAGGTTAACAGTGTTCTCATTTGAAGACTGAAGAAAAAGAGGCAGAATTTTGTCTCTCATTTGGCTGGATTCACTGGGAAGACGCTGCCGTACTGGATTTCATGAGAGCATAATTGTCCCCATGGCAACAGAATTCTATCTATGATGGTGATTTCACTATTGCATCAAAAAGGTGCATTTTTTTTTTTTGCCAGAACATTCAGATCCTTATTCTAATATTCCATGTTGGCATTGAATAAAAGGAAAAATGAAAAAGTTAGTGGTGAGGTAACAGACCTTTTAAACTCAATGTTCTGTCTTGTTAGTCAGACCTAGAGAGAAGCCCCCTTTCTTTTAAGATTTAATGCTGAAGCTTTCTTTTTCTCTGATATGGTAAATGGCTGCCTTCCATTTCTATCAGACTGACAGAATCAGTCAGCTCTCAGATCCCGAACATGTTTGCAAACCATCTGTTACATTTACTAACAGAGTAAAACAAAAGATCCCGCACTTGACAGTGTTTCAGATGTTAACTTTGAAGCCTCATGAGTTTGCTAAAATCTTCTGGTATGCTCTGTTCAACTACTTGTGTTCCAGAAACTTGCCCAGGACCTCTACCTAAAGCTTGTATTACTTTCCTAAATGCTGCCATTAAAATGCAGAAGGCAATTCACAACTAACCCATCACCTTTACCAGGGAATGCTGCATTACTCTTGGAAAAGGGAACTGGATTTGTCAATGTTTCATTATAATCTTCTTGAACGTAAACATGCAATTATTCAAATCCACCCACTATGCTTGTACACTTGAACTGTTATTTGCCAGAGATCCATAAAGTGATGTCAGATGAATAGAATTAGGGGATTAGAGGGTAAACAGCATTTAACAGTAATTTGGGGGTAGGTGATACTTCATGTTTAGCTAATGAGATTTCTACAGTATGGCAAAAAATATTGTACTGGTTGGAAAGAGATGAGCTATTGGGAAAAGCATTGCATCATTTTATGACTGTTTTTGTTTGTTTGTTTTTGCCAGAAAGCCCAATGCAAATATAAACATTATTAGCATGGGACAGCCATGAGTTATGACGGTACCCTACCCATACCTGCACAGTGCTCTACTGCTTACAGAGCATTCCATTTACGTTATCCTACTTATTTCTTTCAGTTGCCCTGTGATGGGAGAGAGTAATCACTCTCTACTTTCTACAGTTGAGGAGCTAACCTCAGACACATGATAGGTTTCACTTAAAATCCCAAAGTTGATAAGAGGGAGAGATGAAGGTAGGGTGACCAACCATCCTGGTTTTCCTGGGACTCACAGAGATTCCTAAGACAGGGTAACCTTGTTTTAAAACTAGGACCGATAGGCTTCCTGAGACATGAGACTTGCATTGTTAAAACTAGGAAAGTTCTGGAAACACCAGGACAAATTGATCAACCTGGCTTGAGGACCACAAATCAAAAAAATTCTGACTTCGATCCTCTCGCCTTTCCCATAGGACTTAGAAGTTTAAGTTTCACTGATCAATTTCAATAACTCAGTTTACTCAATGTACCTTTGTTCTTACAGTCTTGGCAACTAACGGTTACAAAGTGGAAATATATTATCCTGAGTTTTATAGGGTTACTTGTATTTTAAACTATGCACATTAGACCAGTGTTCATCTTCAGTCTTTCAAAATGTCTTCTTCCTTCAGGTAGCACCTGGAGAAGTGCCAAGAGGAATATTGCACCTCAGACTCCACAGTGAAATTCTGCAATTCATCAGAGGAATGGAGCGATTTGCAATGTGTAGATTTTTCTTGGAAATGAAACAGTAATTGCACATTGCTAGGTCTCAATGTAATATTTGTACTGCTGCCAGGACAGCACATGTCAATGGTCCACATTCCACACTGTGAACTACAAATTAATTCCAGGAGCAGCCCGAATGCCCAGAGTCTCATTTTTTCACTGTCATGTATACTTTTGGTGTCAAAATTTTGCATCTGAACTCACACTCTCCATCAGAATGCTGTGCTAACATGAGGTGACATAATGAGAAATCTTAAAAGATACTGGTATCTGGCTTTGTATATAAGTGTTGGGCTCAAAAAATTACATATTTCAAGACTTTGGACACTCCAAATGCTGCTAGAAGTTACTTTCTGATGAGAAATAACAGAAATTGAAAGGGATAAGCCTTGCCAAACCCAGTTAATTAGCACTCTCAGGTTGCTCTGATTTCATCTTTAATGTCAGCAGTTTTTAACATATTCTGTTCAGAACTTATTTCTAAACAATAAATAAGCTACTTTTTAAAAATTTTAAGAAAAAATCTAATGAATAAATACAGAATATATAGAAACATCAAGATAGGAATGATTTGATAAAAGTGATGTTTGCTCAATAAAGAAAGTTTTACTCTATGCTGTATTTTTTTTCAAGCCCAGATATACATCTAACAAAACATTCACAAAAGTCATATTCTGAAATCTAAATAATGCTGATGAGAGAAATCAAAGATTTAAATAATTGAAAGGACAAAAAAAAAAGAGAAGTATTTGTGGGAACAAAGTTATCAATTCTCTCCAAATTGATATACAGGTTGGTTTAGAGGAATTTCTATCAACATCTCAGTAAGATTTTTGGAGATACAAACAGAATTATTCTAAATTTTTTATGGAAATGCAAAGTAACTAGAATAGCTACCATAATTTTGGGAAAGAAAGATAAGGTGAGAAGAATTACTCTACCTGATTTTAAGACTTATTATGTAGCTAGAGTAATCAAGAGTGGTATTGACAGGGAGGTTAGACACATTGGTCAATGGATCAGAGTAGAGAACCCAGAAATAGACCCACACAAATGTATCTAATTGATTTTTGACAAAGGGGCAAAAGCAACACAATGGAAGAAAAAAAAATCTTTTTTTTTTTTTTTTGATTGGGGTCGGGTTTGAACCCGTGACCTCTGCTATACATATTTCATATACATATATATATATATATATATATATATAAAATGCACACATACAGTATATATTTCTGATTGGTTTTGTTTCTCTGGAGAACCCTGACTTATACAGGAGCCTAAGGAAAACCTTCATAGGATTAAATTCCTTGAATCCCTTCAAATACCTATATGGCCATATTGTCTTCTGCTGTTTATTCTGAGGTGACTCTTTCCCCTAGAGCAAGTTCTCCCTCATAAGCATCTTCATTTGGGTCAGGAAACAGCTGGAGGGAGTTTGCAAACAACACAGTCCTCTCTGAGGAATTTGACCATGCACAGCCAACACTTCCATAATGGAGAGATAGAGAAGGCCAGTTATTATCGCCGTATTGACCTTTTTCTCAGCTATTTATAAACAGCTTTCTGAATTCAGTGAAATTTCTTTCGGGATGGAGTTAATCCTCTAAATGGTCAAAGTTGCACCAGTGATTGCTTTCATAAGATGCATCCCAGAAAGATAGAATGGAGGAGGAAGGCTGTAAGCCGAGATAGGAAATGTACCATGATGGGTTTCTTTGAAGACATCTGCAGATGTGTCTTCTCATGAGCTTGTGTTCTTACATGGACTCACATGCAGAGTGGTGAGGACCCCAGGGCAGGGGGGAGAGTCTATACAGTTAGCTATAGCGCTGAAGAAAACTTGTTAAAGTGAAGGACATTCCCTTCCTGAAAGAAAGAAAACCACATAGGACTATATAGAAATTAAAAATCAAGAGCTTCATTAAGCATATGTCATTTAAACGCTGAAGATTTCTCTTCTCTAGTAGGTGGCAGTAAAGGTTCTGTTTTCATCTATATAAACAAAATGTTGCTAAGAAACATCTTGTTTCCAGAACATCTCGCCAATTGATTCTGAAAGAAAAAAGTCAGGCAGCTCTCAAACAGTGGGCAAGAGAAGAAAAACAAAAGGAATTTTACCCATGAAATAATGGGAGTTTTATAAATACACATTGCAGAACTCATGTGTTCACAGGAATCTTGTCCTATAGGTTGGCTGCCTTGTGTGTGGACAAGAGAGGTGGAGGAATAAATGGTTGTTAAACAAAATATGTTTTGTCTCCACTTTAGGAATTGCAGCTGGAGGGAGTTTGCAAACAACACAAGGATGGTGGTCACATTTTATTCCATGATGGGCTGCAGAGGATACAACCCTGGTGAATTACTTAACCCCATGGGCCCTTGTTTCTTCATCTGTAAAATGGGTCTACCACCTAATTTTAAGATGTTATTGTGGCAGTCATGGATAATAATAGTAGCTACAATTTTTGAGGGCTTAAATTAGGTATTATTCTCAGCACCTCGTACATATCTTGTTAAACTTCACAACACTGTAAAGCAGGTGCTATTAATAGTCTCGATTGAACAACCTAGGAAACTGAGGCTTTGAGAGGGCAAGTGAGTTATTCAAGGTTACAATTTAATAACTGGCACAGCCAAGAGTTGATTCCAGATACCTCTGACTCTCCCAAGTGCATTTTTTAACCACTTTATGTTCTTTCTGAGAGATAAGGTCTTGCTCTAGGCCATCTCCATGAAGGGATGACAGTCAACAGGTAACTTAGAAATGGTTGTATCAAGTGTTTATGGCAAATAGTTTTCTGATTAATTAGTAACTAAGCCTTAGTTATTGCATATTTGGGTTTTTTGTTTGTTTGTTTATTTGTTTTTGAGACAGAGTCTCTCTCAGTTGCCCTGAAGTTGAGTGCCATGGTGTCATAGCCCACAGCAACTTCAAACTCTTGGGCTGAAGCAATTCTTTTGCCTTAGCCTCCTGAGTAGCTGACACTACAGATGTCTGCCACAACACCCGGCTACATATATATATATTTTTTTTTTTTTAGAGACAAGGTCTTGCTCTGGCTCAGGCTGGTCTCAAATTTGTGAGCTTAGGCTATCTACCTGCATCTGCCTCCCAGAGTGCTAGGATTACAGGCATGAGCCACCATGCCCAGCCTTGTTATTACCTATTTTGAATATGAGTATATGTTGATGGTCCTTTATTGTCAAAGGTAGAATTTAGCCCAGATGGGAGTGGATGACTCGCTATGACGAGGTTGTTAAAGTGTAGAATGTGAGGCCTTCTAAGACCTTGAAAGTTTCATCAGATTCATTATTGTACTTCTATTCTGTTAATGGAGATACAGTCTCTACTTAGATCAGGAGAAAAACTATTAATAAGTTCCATTTTTCTCACATACAGCTCAGGAAAATAAAGCTACTTATGGTCAAATGACAAAGAAAAAAAGAAAGACCCCAGTTCAGGCAACAGTGGCACTAGCACAGCTGACAGGCTGCAGAGTTGAGCCACACCCTGGGAGGAAGGGAGACAAGACACCTTGTGTGAGACACCAGGGAAGCCGAGGGACCACGTCATTGTGACGCATGAAACAGTGATCTCTGTCATTTTTCTCCAAACAAAGCCATGAAATGACAGTAAGAAGTTGTAGTTTTAAATCCCTTTAGGACTTTAGAATATCTACACCACCTAATAGTTAATACTTAAAGCTTTTTCATTGCAACAAAACTTATTTTTAAACCAATGTGCTTTCATTTGGGGGATCTTGTAGTCAGCATACTGAGTTACCCACTAAGGTTATTTTCTAGAGTATCTATGTTCAAACCCAGTGAGAACATGTGTTCTCATAAAGTAATCTGGGCCATGGTGACCTGTGACTTACAATACACAGATAAGGATTTTACCAAACTCTTGAACATAAAGCCAGCCCAACCTACTGAAAAGCCGTGAGTTACAAGGCCAGGATAAAACAATATTGATCTATCAGTCTTCATGTCAGCATCATCTGGGACATGAGCTGATTCCTCTCATGAATCTACCCTCTCTCTTCTCTGGTTTTGCCGTTTTCAATCCCACTGGTATCTTTGTGTTTATCTGTTTGATCATTGTCCTTATTTGTCACCATTATAGAATCTAAGATCTCATTTGGAGTAACATTAAATGACTTATTTTATTTATAGAGTGCCTCCTACATGCTGCAAATTGTGCTAAATGTGCCGAAACTGAGAGAAAGATCTTTAATAGAGTGTCTAACCAAGGCAGTCAGAGGAACATGAGAGCATCACAGAGCATGAGCTCTGGAGCCAGGCCTGGCTTGTCAGACACACTTCATGTTATTACAACTGGAAAGTTGTAAAGACAATGATAAGGTGGTTTTCAAAATGAAATAAGACCATACGTGCATAAAAGCCTCAGGAAACAAAGTCTGTTACCTCTAGGTGGTCAAAAACGAGATCTATTTAAACACAATCTAGTGTTGCTTATTGAAAGATCATGAGACGTTCCCACCAGTTTAGTTCTTCGGAGGTTGCTACTGAGACTTCATTATTTCCCTTTTTAATCCCTGAGGATCAATTTTTTCATCTGTGTGGTTCAAATAGCTAGTTCTAAGAGTATATGATTCTCGTGATTATAACTATGAGCTATTTCTCTCTGGGAAATACACAGTCCACTTCAGGGGGGCCTTGGCACAAAAGAGAATTCTGAGATAATTGACAGAATCTAGAAATGGGATCTACAAGTGTTAGTTTCTGAGGTATTATGAAGCCAAATAATATAAATCACTGCACAAATGCACCATGATTGAAAAGCTGAACCAAGAAGTCCATGTTGAACAACAGGGCAGCATGCAAGGTCAGCCTTGTACTACTTCCCTAACTCTCTGCTTTCAACTTGTAATATTTTGATCGATGTTACGATTTTTAGCTATGATCCTAAACTATAACTCCTTAACAAGGAGCAAAAGCAAACAAAATCAAAACATCAACAAATAAAAACTATAGAGAAAAAATAAGTTCTTCTTGAGATTCCCGTTGTTTACTGGTACCCCTCAAAAAAAAAAAAGCATGAATTTGGGGGAGAATACTAGAGATGCGATGGGCCTTTATCATCATAGTAAATTCATAACCTTAACCTAGTCAGGAGAAATAGTGTCAAATAGAGGGACATTTTATAAAATCCTAACTATAGTCTCCAAAAGTGTCAAGGTCATAAAAGACAAAGACAGAGAAACTGTCATAAACTGGAAGAGACTAAGGAGAGAGGATGGCTAAATGTAATGTGGGATCCTAGATTGGACATTGAATCAAAAAGAGGGTACTAATGGGGAAAAAAAGTCATTCATAGTGATGTACCAATGTTAATTGCTTGGTTTTGATAAATATACCATGGTTGTGTCAAATGTTAACATTAGAGGAAGCTTGGCAAAGGGTACATATGGGAACATTCTGTATTATCTTTGCAACTCTTTTGTAAATTTAGAATTATTTCAAAATAAAAGGTTTTAAAAATTGAAAAAAAAAGCAGGATGTTCATTCTTTCAACAAGTATATATTGATTAATTATTATGTGCTAGACATTGTTCCAGTGCTAAAGGCATTGGAATGGACTAGATAATCATTGCTCCTGATAGTTGAATCTTGATCCAATTTGGATGAGAGAGGGGCCCACGAACAACTACAATAGAATGTAATAAATGCTGTGAAAAGGGAAATCAAGAATGGTCTGAGAACACGAAAGGAAAAGTTTGTCTGGATCGGCTAATTCTCAGTCAGGGTTGATTTTTGCCTCCCCAGTGATATTTGATAATACGAGGAAATATATTTAGTTGTCACAAATGAGTGACTGATGTGCTATTGGCATCCATCCAGTGGGTCAAGGCCAGAACAGCCTCTTATTTCAAATAATTGTTCATTCCAAAATGTTAATAGTATCAAGGTGGGAAAACCCTGATGTACTTATAAGGGGTTAAGGAAGACTCCTAGAGGAAGGGGTGTTTCATCTGAGAGTTGAAGGATGAGTAGGTGTCAACGATCTATTGAAGTCGGTAAGAGGGGACTTGTTGATGACCTGGGTAGGGCATAGTTGGAAATGGTTTGAGGAGTGAGTGGGAAGTGAAAAGATGGAGAACCAGAAAAAATTCTTTTTAAAAAGTTTGGCCGGGAAGGGAACAAATAGTGTAGAAACTGGAGTAGGGTGGGATGACCCCAATGCATAGTTCTATTTTGTTTTGTTTTGTTTTAAAGATGGGCTGGATTTGAGCATGCATAATGCTAATGAGAAATAAGTGGGGGAGGAGATATTAAAAACACAAGGGGGCAGAGGGAAAGCTACGAGAGTAAGGTGTTCACATACCCTATGATTGCATTGACAGGAAATGTCAAAAACAGGTGAATCTATAGATGTGGAAAGTAGATTAGTGGTTACTCAGGGCTAGGATAGCCTGAGGGAGCTGGGGTAATGGAAAGTGACTACTAACAGGTATGATTTGGGGGGTGGGGTGGGGAATAAAAATTCTCTAAAATTCATCATGTTGATCATTGCTGACTGTGCAAATATGCTAAAAAAAAATCACATTGTAGGCTTTAAATATGTTTGTTGCATGGTATGCAGATTAAATTTTAATAAAGATACTATTAAAAATAGAGTGAGAAAGCAGGAGTAGAGAGAATGGATTGATCATAGAGGAGGAGTGATAATTTTTCATAAGAGGAGAGGCAGCTGCTGTGAAGTGACAGTAAAAGAAGGGAGGACCCCTTGGGTTCAGGTAAAGACTAAGCCTTAAGGCAGCAGGAAGCTGAGGAAGTTGGATGCCTATTTTTGGTTTGTGAAGTGATTATATAGAATTGAAGATTAACTGAGAGAGTGGATGAGGAGGTGGTTAAGTAAGAAGATTTGAGAAGAGTGCATGTATTTAGAAATAATTGGTGCTACAAAGAATAGAAATGGATGAATAAGGAATCGAATGTCTTGCCAGGAAGTGTGGATAGACTAATTAAATTTGGAGACCATGGCTTTATAGGGGCCGTAACCCAGCAGGCCATGTTACCTCCACCTGCAGACCTAGTATTTAAAGAACAGTCAGTAGCAGTGGATAACTCAGTGCCAAGGTCTCCCCAGGCCAACACAGAGGGAGAAAAGTGGGAGGGCTATGCTGAGAACATGGCAAGAGAGAGATGGAGGTGGTCACCCACAAGTCTGAACTGTACAGGGAAGAAAGTGTGGTGTGAGAGGGCTGACATTTGCAGAGCAGGCCACTATCTCAGGGCATATCAAATATCTACAGTAGCACCTATAATCAACCTAGTTCAGATTTATATTATGCATTACAATCACAAAACATGTTTTCAGACTTTATTTTGTCTTAAATGAGATGTAACAAAACATTATAAACTATGGGGCTTATAAATAACAGACATTTATTTCTCACAGTTCTGGAGGCTGGGAAGTTCAAGATCAAGGTGCTGGTAGATTCAGTGTGGGGTGAGGGTCTGTTTGCTGGTTCAGAGACAACAACTTCTCACTGAATTATCACACTGTAGAAGTGGAAAGGTGGATTTCTGAGGCCTCTTTTGTAATGGCACTAATTCCAGTCCTCACAGACACACAACCCTGGGAAGGGCCCTATTCTCTTTTCAGCCAGAACAACCCCTACCTGCAAGCTGCAAACCACAGTTCAAAGGAGGCCAGCAATCCTCCCACAAGAGCCAGGAAAACACACAACTTATACTTTTTTGTAGAATTAAACACAGTTTTATACGATTAAAAAAAATGATTGTCACCTAATCATTCCACTAATGGTCCCCCCTCCTGATAACACCACGCTGATGATCAGTTTTCCACACCTGATGTTGGGGGGACACAAGCATTCGACCACAGCAAGTGATATTTGTTATATTTTCTGCATGTCTTTGCTTATGCATATAACCACAAAACACAAAAGAGTGCTTTCTTTATCCTTATGTATGTATTCTCTTAACACATACACACACAATCTTGTTCACAACAGGCATTTAATAAATAAAACACAGCTGGGTGCAGTGGCTCAGACCTGGAATCCTAGCATTCTGGGAGGCTGAGATGGGTGGATTACCTTAGCTCATGGTTCGAGACTAGCCTGAGCGAGAGCAAGAGCCAGTCTCTAAAAATAGCTGGGCTTTGTGGTGGGTGCATATAGTCCCAGGTACTGGGGAGGCTGAGGCAAGAGAATCACTTGAGCCCAAGAGTCTGAGGTTGCTGTGAACTATGACATTACAGCACTCTACTGAGGGGGATAAAGTGAGACTCTGTCTCAAAAGAATAAATAAATAATAAAATAAAAATACATTGGAAAATATGTAAAATAATGAACAAAATAAAATTATCTGTCATCCCTCTACATCAAGATAATCATTTGTATGACATTCCCTTTGGCCATTTTAATATAGACAATATAATATCAAACATGTATATTTCACACACTATGGTCGTCCTGCATATTACTTTTGAATATTGCTTTTTTATTTAAGATTACATGGAGATAATTTTATTTTGTGATCATACATTCTTCAAAAACAATAGCTTCATGAGAGTTCATTATGTGAAGACAATTTTAAAGCTAATATCTTTACTGTTCTCAATTTTCCTCATACTTTTTAAAGTTAATTAACCTATTTTATTATACATTTTTCATTTCATTTTCTTCCATTTCCTTGAATTTCTACTTATCTTTTCGGGATCATGCCTAAGAAAGGTTTTATAAATTGATGGATTGTCAATGCATCTGCCTGTTTAGTAGAACACTCTTGGAGGTATAGATGACTTAATAAGGAATGTGAAACTTTAGACATTTGGCCAAAAGCATGTTATGCTGTCTTAGCACAATCCAAGTGTTCCGGACTTAATTGAAAATTTTATATGTGGTCTTCAATAACCTTGTATTTGCTTGTTATGGTTGCTTGTATTTGCTTGTTATGGTTGCTTGTATTTGCTTGTTATGGTCTCAACCTACTAATTCACTTTGGATAAGTTATTATGGGACCTGACTATATATTAACACACAAATTGCACCATCTTCTCCTTTCTACGACATTCAATCCTTCCACTACTGGGAGCATATGAACTTGCATTATTTACTATTTGTAGCTTGCACTATATACTTTCAGTCTTATAGCTCCTAAAGGTGATAGAATGTGTTACTTGTTTATTATAACTGCCTCTGGCTAGGTTTCGAAGCTACATATCAGCAGCATAAATACTATTTAGAGAGTATCTCTTTGAGTATTATATCTGGATTTTGATATTAGGATGAAGATTTTCAACTGTCCAAGGTTAAAGATCTTAACCTCTCCCTCCACAAACCTCTGAATTACTCATCTCTCCCACATATATGTTGTTTGATATAGCATAAGCCTAAGTAACTAAAGATAGGAGAAAATGAGAATAATGGCATTCTTGACCCATTATTTATTTAAGATGACTCTACCCAGGTAGCTGTTAGAATTGACTGACATTTTCCCTTCTTCCAGGCGTGGTTCTGACACTGAACTAAGTGGGCACATCATGCTTTACTTATCCATGCAGAGATAAAGCATGATTAAAATGACAGTGGGAGAGGGGCTATTTGTACCTCAAACATGACAGTAGTGATGGTCTCACCATGAGCTATCTTGCAGTAAATAATGATTTTGATGTTGTTTCCCTAATGTCTCAAATAGAACTCTACCTTAGGTTCTACAATTGCATTAGTTCAGTAGATGTATCTTTGAGAATTCTATCTTATTTCAGTTGGTTACAATGGCTTTTCTAAGATGAGTCATTGGATTTCCACATAAGGATGTACTTGGATGAAGTTGGGACAGCACGGTGCCAAAATGGGCCAGCAGCTCATAGTACTTTTATATTTACAGACCCGCTTCTTTTACGTTTTCTGGGCCATTGAATTCTACTATCTGCTCATCTCTCCAAATTTGATTTTGTGATCCCTGGTGTTTCTGCCTACCCTGGTTTTGATAACTCAGCACCTATCTCAGTCCTTAGAATACAGCAGGATCACAAAGCCCAGTCAAGCTGAGGCTGGGGGGACATTATCACATTTTCCACACAGATTAGTAACAGAAGGACTTTAGAGAACCATGAAAGTCTCATCCATGGCATGAAAAAGAATTGGATTCAGGTTACAGTCAGACAATGAATTGAAGTGCAACATGTGACAGATCTGAGCAAGGTTATGCATGAGAGGTTGAGTGTTCTTGGGAATAGGATTGATGAAGAAGTAAATATGTTGAAATAAGGAACCACCCAGGGGGCAGGTTTAAATCCTTATACTTGGGCCATATCTTGCGGTGGTGTAACAGCCTGCAAATTTTAATTTCTCTTGCTCCATGCAAGTCCTCAGCTGGTCTTTAAGATGCATCATTTTGAAACTGGTGTCTGTAAATCCTAAGCCTACTATAAACAGTTCCATTTAATAGCAGATCGGGTCAGCCCCATGGTTTGAGGAGAAGATGGAAGGCAGTGGCACTACCCCCACTCCGCCACCCCCCTCACCCCCCATCTCTCAAACTGAGCTGACTAAAGCTTGGCCAATGTTTTAACTTTCTTAAGTTTGAATGAGAAATCTAAGTTTGAAAGGCTATTCCGGGCTTGGTTGCCACAGATGTCATGGGTCAGAGTTCTCTTGTCATATATAGTCTGGCCGTTGTCTGTTTACTCAGACTCTAGAGACTAACATATACATGTTTTACATTCTCATCAGCTTTTTTTTTTTTTTTTCTGGGAACAGTTTGGAAAGAATATACCCAAGCAATATTAGATATATTGACGCATTGCCATTGAAGCATATTTTCATAGAAAAAGTGATGGGTAATGGCTGAGAACACAACTGAACAGCATCAAGAGGAAAGGGAATACAGATATCAGTCAGTTTTGGTGGCTTCATATCTTAGTATGAATCAATGTTGGTTAAACTACCTCAATGCTAGGGATAATATCTCTCTTGAAAGAATTTATAATCCAGTTGTGGGAATAAATAAATATTACATGGAAAGTATCACATGGTATCACAAACAAAATGCTCTAAGCATCTAAATATGGGTTATCATACCTGGTTTTGTTGATAAGATAAACTAAAATGGCCTTCGCAAAGGAGAAGCATTTTATCTGAGTCTTAAGGAATATGAGAACAGCTCTTTAAAATGGGGTGGGGAAAGAGTTGGGGATATAGCCCCATGTTGAGAACATTTGAATAGAGAAGTGGGTGCCCAAGAAAGAATGTACTGACTTCACTAATTTGTATTATCTGAGCAACTCTTTGTTTTGAATCACGTTATTGATTCTTAATTCCTACACTGCAAGATCTTGGTCTGGATTCCCTTTCCTCTTGATGCTGTTCAGTTGTGTTCTCAGCCATTACCCATCACTTTTTCTATGAAACTATGCTTCAATGGCAAGGCTTCAATATATCTAATATCGCTTGGGTATATTCTTACCAAACTTCCCGGAAAAACAAACAAACAAAAAAAACCTTTGGCAAAGGTTTTTAAAGATTCTGCTAGTGTGAGTGTCGGAACCTCTAAAGGTATAGGTAGTGAATATTTTAGCTTTGCAGGTTCTACAGTCTCTGTTGCAATTACTCAACTTTGCCATTATACTATAAAAGCTACAAAGAATGGATTCAGACAGATATGACCTCATGGTGAGCTGAATTTGGCTCACAGCTTGGGTTGTACTTTGCTGACCCTTCTATTAGTGTACAGGTATTTTTGAAGAGAGATTGAGTTTGCTAAGGCAGATGTGGGAACTGAGATGATATCTTAGCATTAATGACATCCTGGAAAGATTCCAAATATATGCACCAGTTGCCTTTATAGAACCTTAGCTCTCTACTTATTTTTTGTTAGCAAAATACACAGTTCCTTATTAAGAGAAATAAAAGGTTAGAATAGACTTCTGTTACCAAAAAAAAAAAAAAAAAAAAAAAGGCCTAACAAATATTTTCTGGGCCTCTACTGCTATTGTGGATACCAAGAAAGTAAAGTATAACCCCGCCATTAAAGATCTTACAGATTAATATTAGAATAAGGCTAGAACTAAGATCAAAGTACAAACACAGTTTATGAACATTTATGGTAAGGAGAGTTTACACAAATGGACCACATCATTCATTTCCTTTAGGAGCATTTGCAATGGAATTCAAAGTCAAAAACTGGTGAGTAAAAACACAAGAATATTAAAGACTTAAACAAGAATGTTAAGACAGGTAGAACACAACATATGGTCTGCTCCAAAGTCCTCTCAGATCTCTAAATCTGCCATGTCCCAAACTTCCTCTTGATATTTCCCCAGACCTCAGTTTTTTTTTTTTGTTTTTTTTTTTGCCAGTATGCCTAATATTACTTAGGTATATTTTTACCAAACTGTTCCCAGAAAGGACCTAAGGAAAAGATCTTTGCTCAAACTAGAAGCCTAGAAGCCTCTTTCCTTCAAGTCATCAATTTGTCTTCCCTGTATCCACAATATGTTTTTAATCCTGCCCTTCTCTATCTGCCATTCCAGCCCGTTGTTCTCAAGTATCACACTCCCATGGTTGGCCGTCTGAACTAGTGTCCTAGTGATTCTTACCACTTTCATTCTTACCCCGTTCTGATTGTCCTCACACAGTGGGTGGAATTTTTAAAATAATAAGATGGACTATTTTAATGTTCTCCTTGAAACTCTTTAGGGGTTTCCAGTTATGTTCAGGAATACAGGCAAAGTCTTCATTCTGTAAATCTGTGGCATCTTCCTGACCTGAGGGCTTTCAAATATGACCTTGCCTCTCTCTGGAATGCTTCTACTCTCACTCTTTGTATGATTGATTCTTTTGCTTCTCTCAGGTCACTACCTAATTTTTAACTTTTTAGGGACTCCTTCCTTTATTACCTATTACAGAATCTTGTTTTTTCATAGACTTTATAACAATATGTATTGCCCTCCTCTTCAGTTAGTCTGCATCTCTGAAGGCAGAAATAGGCTCTTTGGTTCACCATAGATATCCAGCACTTGATACAGTGCCTACCACTGAAGGCGTTTACTCCAGCAGTTATTCCATAACTATTTCTTAAGAACATCCAAGACAGTTACAAATGCAATTTGAGAGTGTGAGATATTGAGGAGTGATAGTAGTAGAGGAGGCATTTGCATAGAAGGGATTGATGGTTGAGGTTATGGAAGTCGATGAAATCATCAAAGAAGATAAAGAAAAGACTGAGACAGAATTTAGGATACTTCGAGTAACTTTGAATGAGTTTGTTTAACCACTTTTTCTTTCCTTTTTTGCTTTTTTCTAATGTATGTGTAATATTATATCCCTTGCAGGCTTGACCAAATGTACCTTCATAGAACTTGGTCTACAGTAAGGCCTCAATAGACACCACTTGCTCTTCCTTTTTCATCCTAAAGATGACACTCTTATGAAATAGAAAATAAACAAAATGAAAGACTGCACTTAAGTTATTTAAGGAAAATAGAATCTCCTTCAACAAATCTTTATTCAACTAACATGTATTACCTACTATGAATATCAGGTTTTGTGCCAATTGCTGAGAATATTTTTATAAAAGAGTTTATAGGTTGGAGAAGGATAAAGATTTTGGGAGAAATAAAACAGGTGACTAAAATATAATATGATAAGCATAACAATAAGAGAGGAAAACGAACATGGATAAAAGTGTTCAGTTCTTTTAAGAACTTGGATATTTCAGTGCAATCCAGAGTGATCTTGGCAAGAACTCCACTCTCTCCTCAGGTATTTACTAGGATACGACATGAGGCCATTGACTTAACTCCTTTGAACTTAATTTCCTCACCTGTAGAGTGAAGATAATAAGACTCACATCTTTCAAAGTTGATGTTGCATGCCCAATAGGTTGACGCAAATGATATATCCTGAAGGGCTTTAGGTGAAGATTTACTGTGGGGAGTCAAGGGAAATGTTCTGAAATAAAGCAACTGCAACTCCTTAGGAAAGGACTTAGCAAATAGTGTTCATTCAACAGAGAATTCAAATGATAGAACAACGCTGGTATACCTATACCTTCTAAGGTTGCCACCACCATGGGAAAACTTATTTATGAATAAAATCATAACCTTGATCAACTGAAACTCTCCATTAAATGGAATCTCTAAATCATGCTGCTCTTTAGAGAAAGAAGAAAGTGATAAGAAAGCAAACTGATAAAAAGGAATCAGCAGGAAATATAACTCTGGGCTATGTCTTGGAGATAGTAACATTCAGATCAATCTTTTGTATCTGTTTTATTTACTTTTTATGCTGCACACAGAGAGCATATCTGGAATGATGACCCTAGGCAACATAAAAGCATCATCAAAGAACCTTTCTTTCACGTTCACGATACACAACTACAGCAGAGGCAGAATATGAAGTAGCTATATTTAGCACAGACATTTGAACAATACAGTCTGGAAAAATATCATGCTAATCACCTCTTAGCTAAAAGGTTTCATTTATCAGTATTCACCATTAAAGATAATAAGTTTTAAAGGTAATAAGAGATTGCTTTTAGACAGCTTTGAAAAAAAGAATCGGCATCACTTGATTCCAGATTCGACCTCCCATTCTTCCTTTAATGCTATTTTTTTAAATAATAAAAGTTTTTGAAAACAATACATTTATTGTTGTTCAAATAAGTTACTATTTTAGCATCTAGGTAAAATAATTGTTAGGCTGAATGTCCTTGAAAGATTAAATATAAAAATAAATCTCAGTAATGTTAATGCCACATTTTCACATTTCAATTACACATTAATGTTCATTGACTATTTCCTCTCCCACTGCATGCTTCTGCCTTCCGTTGTCATAACACATTGCCATTACTAGTCTAGTTTGAAAGATTCTGTGGAAGATACTTAGAGCAAAGAATCTTGAATTGACAAATTCATAATTGAATTAGTATTAAGTGAATTTCTGTTTTGCGGCAACAAGGCAGCGAATTCCCACCAGTTATTCCAGCAGGTGGCTCCCTAGGACTGCCTACTGATTTATGGCTTTGTCTTTAAAGGATTGTCAGCGTAAGTAATAAAAATTCAAATGTAGAATTTTAGATATGTTTGAGTTCCACTGCCTCTCGAGTTCTAATGAACTGCAGCCCCAGTGCCAGTTTGCCACATGGTGACACTGTTGATACAAATGCCACAAAGAAATCTGCTAACAGTTCAGCAGGATTACAACCAAGTAGCTACCCCTGTGACATTTGGGAAGACTTAATCGACATTACATTTCTGCATAAGTAGGGAAAATATAAGACCCAGGGATTACGTCCCTCCTGGTTGTTTACTGGAGGAGGGAAGGATTCTTTCAGTATGTTGCATTGTTAGGAATCATAAAGAGGAAGAGAAGTGAGGGAACCAAGGTTGGAGACTGTGTGTTTTCTTTCTATGTTACTATAGATGAATAATCTTCTGTCTCTGCCTCTAATCCCTGAAAAAACAAATTTGTAGATAATAGAATGCACTTGTACTTTGGAAATTTCCTTAACATTTCATGAGAGGCAATATGGAAGAATGGAAAGAGTCAGAGGGACAAAGAATAAGGATTTCATTTCAGGCCCAGCAATTATAGCAATTATTAGCAATTATAGTCTGGAACAACCTACTTAACTTGGTTTTAAATCTGCAAAGTGGAGTTTGCAAATATCAATGTGGAGAATGGTTGCAAAAATCAGAGACAGTTTCTGTGAAATGCCTGGGATATGTTAGATGCTTAGCACATTTTACTTATTCTCAAAAAGCAATCCTTTTTGATACTCATAATCTCATTTTCCTACAATTTATTGTTGTTTCAACTAGTTTTGAAATATGCAGAGCCAGACCTTATTAATTCCATTTACTAATGAGAAAAACAAAATCCAGAGAGTTTGAAAGACTTATTTCTGACCATACAACCAGTTTGTCTATGGTCTGTTATGACATTACTGTAGAACAGAATTCAGCAAATCTGAGATAAATATTAAGTTGACTCCTATGTTTTCAATACAAGAGATTGTCCTTTAATCATCTCAATAGCTAGCTATGATAGGGATGCTTAAGAAAATAAACTTCAGCTTTGGGAGACAAAGATACTGACACAAAACTTCTCAGGTTGACAAATTTTTAAAACTCCCATTTTTAAAAATTTGCTACCATTTTGTTGAGGGCAGCAGCCAGCGCTGAAACAACTTAGGCCTGAGGTAAATGGGAAATTGTAGTCACAACATTTTAATAGCTTAGGTAGATTTTGTCTTATAAATTTTATCTTAAGTAGGATTTCTCCATAAAGAAATGTAATAGTCTATAAGTCAACAAGTCTACATTCTTTTAGTTTAATATTAATGCGTCTGAAGAGAATTTTCTTTTCTTTTTTTTTTTTTATTGTTGGGGATTCATTGAGGGTACAATAAGCCAGGTTACACTGATTGCAATTGTTAGGCAAAGTCCCTCTTGCAATCATGTCTTGCCCCCATAAAATGTGACACACACCAAGGCCCCACCCCCCTCCCTCCGTCCCCTGAAGAGAATTTTCTTAATCACATTTTTGGCAACTGAATTATCTTAATTTCTGTTCTTTTCTTATTAAATATATTCACTTTTAAAAATGAGTTTTTAAGTAATAAGTTTAAGATTGGAAAATTAAGGCAAATATAAGTCCAGATAAAATTTCTTTTTTTTTTTTTTGACCAGGGCTGGGTTTGAACCCACCACCTCCGGTATATGGGGCCAGCGCCCTACTCCTTGAGCCACAGGTACCACCCCCAGATAAAATTTCTTTTCTTTCTTTTTTTCTTGTTTTTGTTATTTCAAGTTAATGTGAACGTACAAATAACTAGGTTACAGTATTTGCATTTGTTAGGTAGAGTCCCTCTTGTAGTTATGTTCTGAACCCAAGAGGTATGCCACTCACATTGTGCCCATTCAGGAGAAGCAAACCAATCCCTTCCCTGCCTTCCCACCTTTCTCTTCCCTTCAACTTGAATTGAATTGAGTTTTTCTCTTACACAGGCATGCATTAGATCAGGGGTCCTCAAACTGCAGCCCACGGGCCACATGAAGTAGTGTGATTGTATTTGTTTCTGTTTTTTTTTTTACTTTAAAATAAGATATGTGCAGTGTGCATAGGAATTTGTTCATAGTTGTTTTTTTTTTTTAAACTATAATCCGGCCCTCCAATAGCCTGAGGAACAGTGAACTGGCCCCCTGTTTAAAAAGTTTGAGGATGCCTGCATTAGATTGTCTACTGGCTTCATATTAGTATTGAGTACATTGAATATTTGCTTTTCCATTCTTGTGATACTTTACTAAGAAGAATATGTTTCAACTCCATCCAAGTTAATACAAAATATGTAAAGACACCAACTCTTTTAGTGGCTGAATAGTATTCAATGGTATAAATATACAACAGTTTGTTAATCCACTCCTGCCTTGATGGGCATTTACGTGGTTTGCCCATCTTGGCAATTGTAAATTGAGCTGTGATAAATGATCTACTGAAAATGTCTTTATGATAAAATGATATTTTTTTCTTCTGGGTAGATGCTTAGTAATGATATTGTGGGATCAAATGGAAGGTCTAATTTGAGTTCTTTGAAGACTCTCCGTACTTCTTTCCATAGAGGCTGTCTTAGTTTGCAGTCTCACCAACAGCATAAAAGTGTTCCCCTCTCTCCACATCTGCACCAGCTCTGCACCAGCACCTGCAACTTTGGGACATTGTGATGAGGGCTATTTTCACTGGAGTTAGGTGATATCTCAGGGAGCACGTCTCTGATAATTAGGAATGATGACCATTTTTTCAAATAATTGTTAGCCACTTGTCTGTTTTCCCCAGAGAAGGTTCTGTTCATGTCTTTTGCCCAGTGATAAAAGGGAATGTTTGCACATTTTTTGTTGTTTAAAGAGAGCTCAAGTTCTCTATAGATCCTAGTTATGAAGCCTTTGCCAGATTCATAACACTCATTTTTTTTTCCATTTTGAAAGGAGTCTATTTGCTTTAATTGTTGTATCTTTAGCTCTGCAGAGGTTTTCAGTTTAATTAAGTCCCATTTATTTATTTTTGTTGTGGTTGCAATTGCCATGGACATCTTCTTTATAATATCTTTTCCCCAAACTGACATCCTCAAGATTTTTCCCCCCACTTTCTTCTAAGACTTTTGTCATTTTGTGTCTTAGATTAAATCTTTTATTCATTTTGAGTCAATTTTTGTTAAGTGCAAAAGATGCAGGCCCAGTTTCAGTCCTTTATATGTGGTTATCCAGTTCTCCTAGCACCATTTATTGAATAGGAATTCTTTTTTCCAATGTATGCATTCATTGGGTTTGTCAAAGATCAGATGATTATAAGAGACTGACTTCATCACTTGGTTTTCTATAGGGTTCCATATGTCTATGTCTCTATTTTTGTGCCATTACCATGCTGTTTTGATCACTGTGAACTTTTAATATAACTTAAAGTCTGGTAGAGTGATTCCTCTGGCTTTGTCTTTATTACTAAAAATTGCCTTGATTCTATGTTGTTTTTTTCTGGTTCCATACAAAGTGAAGAAGTATTTGTTCCAGTTCTTCAAATTATGATGTTGGTATTTCAATAGGGATGGCATTGAATCTGTAGATTGCTTTGGGTAGAATAGGCATTTTAACAATGTTGATTCTTCCCAGCCATGAGCATGACACGTTCTTCCATTTGTTAATATCTTCTGCAATTCTTTTTCTTAGGGTTTCATAATTCTCTTTGTAAATGTCTTTCACCTCTTTTGCTGGGTATATTCCTAGGTATTTCATTTTCTTTGACACTACTGCAAAGAGAATTGTGTTCTTGATTAGCATCTCAACTTATTTGTTGTTGGCATATACAAAGGCTACTGATTAGTGGACATTGATTTTTATCCCTGAGACATTATTGTATTATTTGATCACTTCCAGGAGTCTGGTGGTTGATCTTTGGTGTTCTCTAAGTATAAGAACATATCATCAGCAAACAGCAAGAGTTTGACTTCCTCTGCCCCCATTTACATGCCTTTTATATCCTTTCTTGCCTGATTTCATTGGCTAGAACTTTCAGCACTACGTTGACATAGTGGTGATAGAAGATATCCTTGTCTGGTTCAAGTTTTAAGTGGAAAAGCTTTCAGTTTTACTCTGTTCAGTGTGACATTAGCTGTGGGTTTGTTATAGATGTCTTAAATTAGTCTAAGGAATGTGCCACCTATGCCTATATTCTTAAGTGTTCTTGTTAGAAAAAGGATGCTGAAATCAGTGCTTTCTCTGCATCTGTTGAGAGGAAGGTCTTTGTTTTTGCTTCTATTGATATGGTAAATTACATTTATGGATTTGTGTATGTTAATCCAGGCTTGCATCCCTGGGATGAACTTATTTGATCATGATGTGTCATTTTTTTAATGTATAGCTGTAATCTATTGGTTAAGATGTTAGTGATTATTTTTGGATGAATATTTATTAGTGAAATTGGTTTGTAGCTCTCCTTTTTAGTTGGGTGCTTTCCTAGTTTTGGTACCAGGGTGATGTTTACTTCGTAGAACATGTCGGGGAAGGTTTCTTCCTTCTCAGTGTTTTGGAATAGGTTCTGCAGTATGGGTATAAGTGCTTCCTTGAAGGTTTAATAGAATTCTGGTGTGAAGCCATCTAGAACTTTTTCTTTTGGAAGATTTTTTATTGTTTCTTTGATCTCAGAGCTTAATATTGGTCTGTTCAAGACATCTGTTTCTTCCTGGCAAAGTCTAGGGAGATTGTGTAATTCCGGGTATTGATCCATTTTCCCCACACTGTCGAATTTCTGAGCATAGAGTTTCTTATAGTAATCAGAGATAATATCTTGTATTATTAGTGGTATCTGTTATTTCCCCATTTTCATTTCTGATTGAGGTTATTAGAAATTTTACTTTTCTGTTTCTAGTTAATATGGCCAAGGGTTTATCTATTTTATTTATCTTTTCCAAGAACTAACTTTTGTTTCATTAATTTTCTGAGTGATTCTTCTGTTTTCAATTTCATTTATTCTTTTGTTTTCAATTTCATTTATTCTTGATTTAATTTTGGTTATTTCTTTTCTTCTGCTAGATTTGGGATTAGATTTCTCTTCCTTTTCTATTTCTTTATGATGATGCATTAGGTTGTTGATGTTCTCGGATGTAGGTATCTAATGTGATACATTTTTCTCTTAGGACTGCTTTTTCAGTATTGCACAGGTTTTGGTAACTTGAAGCTTATTTTTTGTTATGTTCAATGAATTTGATAATTTCCTCTTTTATCTCATCCTTGACCCTGCTATCATTTGGCTTAAGGTTGTTTAATTTCCATGCCTTTGTGTTGGGATTAAAATTTTTTGTTGGAGTTGAGTTCCATGTTTATTGCTTTGTGGCCTGAGAAGATATAAGGTATAATTTCAATTCTTTTGATTTTATTGAGGTTTGATTTGTGTCCTAGGATATGATCTATTCTGGAGAATGTTTCATGGGCTGATAATAATAACATACGTATTCCTTAGTTTTGGGATGGTGTGTTCTGTATATAGCTGTTAAAGACAATTTTTTCTAGAGTTGCATTTAAGTCCCTTGTACATTTGTTTAGTTTCTGTTTAAAGGATCTCTCTGGTTCTGCAGAGGGGTGTTAAAGTTCCCTACTAAGATATCATATTGGTTTTATAAATCTGGGGGCATTTAAGTCGGGTGCATAAATATTTAGAATTGAAATGTCCTCTTATTGTATTGTTTCTTTGACCAGTATGACATGACCCTCTTTGTCTTTCTTAATTTTAGTTGCTTTAAATCCAATTGTATCTGAAAATAAGACTGTAATCCCTCCTGTCTTGTGATTTTCATTTGCCTGAAATTGTTTTCCAGACCTTCACCTTGAGTCTTGTTTTTTCTTTCAAGTTTAGGTGTATTTCTTACAGACAAATATGGGTGCCTTTGCTTTTTTATATAATCTATTCCTCTTCAGTAGGGAATTTAAGCCATTAATATTTATTGAGAAAATTGATATGTGTGACAGCGTTCCATTCATCTTATTTTGTGAAAGTCCTTTGCTTAGTTTTATCCTTTGCTTCCTTGTGAAAGCTGGGTTCTGTCCTTTAGTTTCTGGGTGTTTACTTTGCTTGTCATCCATTGTGGTGGTCAGCGTAGAGAATAAGTCTAAGTATTTTCTGTAGAGCTGGTCTTGTTGTAGCAAATTTCCTCAGTGTTTGCATATCAATAAAAGATTTGATTTCTCCATAAATTTTTAAGCTTAGTTTAGAAAGATTCAGAATTCTGGGCTGAAAATTTTTTTGTTAAGAAGGTTAAACATAGCTGACCATTTCCTGCTGGCTTGGAAAGTTTCAGCTGAAAAGTCTGCTGTTACCCTGATGGATGTGCCCCTATAGGTCAATTGCACTTTCTCCTGGCTGACTGCAGAACTTTTTCTTTCATCTTAGTTTTGCACACACTCATAATAATGTGTCTTAGAGATGCTCTGTTTGAGTCGAGATGACCCAGAGTTTGATATTCCCCTACAAAGAGCATTTTGGAATCTTTAGTGAATCTTGCGAAATTTTCATTTACGTTATCCTCCATTAGGGCTTTCATTCTTTTGAGGCCTTCTTCTTTCCCTTCAGTGATACCTATAATTCTTATATTTGAAAGCTTCCTGAAGTCTCATAATTCTCTGAGCAAATGTTCTGCTTCTCTCTTTTCTGCCTCTTTAACTACTTGTGTTAGCTCAAGAGCTTTCCTCTAGCTCTGAGATTCTTCCTTCTCCAAGATATAATCTGTTATTGATCCTTTCTTCTGCATCTTTAAGTTCCCTGATTGACTCTTTCAATTCCTTTAGCTCCACCATTTCCTTTCTATATTCTTCATATCTTTCACCCATTTTTTTGGTTCTGTTCTTAAATTTCTTTTTAATTATTTTCCACTTTTTTGTCAATTCCCTTTATTGTTTTTCCATCTATATTTTAAATTTCTTTTTTGTCATTTCCATTAATTATTTATGGATAGAATCATCTGCAGTAGCTACCTCATGATCTTTTGGGCAGTTGCTCTTTTCTGGTTTTTAATGTTGACAGAATTTTTCTATTGGTTCCTCCTCATGTGTGTTTTCCTCTTATTCATTCCTTCCCCCACATTTTCCTCTCCATACCTCCTTCACTTTAAATTATCTTTTCTCTGACCTTAGGTGTTGAAGTGGCCTTTTGCTATAAGGCCAAGAGGGAGAGAAGGCTAGAGAGAAAGACAGGAGAAAGTAAGGTTAAAGATAAATGAAATAAAAGAAAGGGGATGAAAGAAAGAATTTAAGTAAAGGAGAGAAGAAGGACAGAAAAAGAAAAGAGAGTGATAGGAGAAATGGTAGTGTCTGGCAGGGTGCTTTGACTCACACCAAACCCACTCTAGGAATTTGTGGGATAAAGCTGAGTGAGGTCCAAGATCGGGAGCTCCTTACTAGCCTGGACAAAAGCAAGACCCCAACTCCACTAAATATAGAAATAGATCAGCAGTATGTTGCTGTCCAATACTGTCTTTGCTAAGGCCAAAGCTTGATGGATGCTCTAAAATGGATGCTTGTGGTCATGGACAGTTAATAGACAGTTAAGTCTTGTATTCTCAGATTATTTTTCTAAATACTTTGAATCCATTGGAAATCTTCTTCATAGTATTTCACCCCCAGCTTTAGACTCTCCTGGAAGAAGTAATTGGATCCTATATTTTTCATTCAAACTGCCTCATACAATCAATTCTAATGTATGCTTCTTCAAATACTACATGCTTCATAGATCTAGTCTGGCTTTAAGTCTGATTAAATTGTATTGTTAATTCAGAGAAATACTGTGAGTTTCCAGCAGTTAGCATATTTTTCCAGGAAATATCCCAGAGCCATTAGTCCATACTGGATAAAAGCTGCTTCGTTATGCATGGAGCTAATGCTAAATGTATGTGAATAATTTATATTTTTGCTGCTTTTAACAGCAACAAGTTTCTTTTAAACTGAAGATGAAATAATGTATGAATGTACATTATGTATGAATGCATGAATGTATGATGAAATAAATATATAGAAACATTTATTTTTCTTGCTTCTTGGTACATTAGGGAAAACAAAAAGGAGTTGTTATTCCTTTGTATTACTAGCTGGGATAATCTTTCTTACTTACACACATAGTGAGGCAAAGTTGCCGCGGACCGCCAGTCGAATGAGTCTCAGTCCGAGGGCTTTCAGGGCGAGAACGGCTCAGGTTGATTGAAAGGGCGACGCAGGAAAATGACAAACTGCCACACACCAAGGATGATGAAGAAAGCAGTTGTACTTTACTGATTTTTAGGCATGGTATTTATACATTTTTGACAATGTCTTACAAACTACAAAAGATATTTTTATGACTTGCTGATGCTTACAAAGTTCTTATCGAGTTTTGTAGATGGGAGTAGTCAACCGTCTTTTCTTAGACAATGTTTCTGCCCGTAAGGGGGAACAAAGGACTGCTGCTTATCAGCAGTTACTCTTTTACTTCTCTTTATCTATGTTTAAACCTTCTTTCTTTGTAAAACTGCTTTGTTCACATTTTGTATTTTTATATTTTTATATTTGATTATGATTTTTATGTTGTTAGTGAATTGATAGTGAATTATGTATATGTTTTAAGTGTATAGTGACAAAATTATAGAGAAAGCAATTTCATAGAAAACTTATTTCAAAGAAACAGTTTCAAAGGGACATAAGGTAGAGATAAGAGACCGGAGGGAGCGGGTATCTGGTAGGAACATCTTAACTTATCATCCCTGCATTCTCTTGATACATTGTTTCAATTAACTGACCTTTATGGTGGGAACGTGTTCCCTTGGAGACATTTAGTCTCCATTGTATAGATGAAGTCATGGATTAGTAAGTCATTATGTTTATTCTTAGTTTCTGAGGACATTCAAGCAACAATTAACCATTCAACTCAACAAACAAGTTTCAAACAGGTTTCAGGGTAAAGGTTACTCAGGCCTTTATGCCGCACCTCATGACTTCCTACGTTCACTAAAAGGCATGCTAGGCAACTTATGCGCTGCTGTCGCAAACCAGGGGGACTGGGGGCAACGCTCCGAGGAGCACCCACCGCCTTACCACAGTTTTTACAACGCGGACAGAGCCATCCCGCCACGGCTTGATGCCGGGGGTGCGGCATTTCCCCCTTTTTTGTTAATGAAACGTAGCTCAAAGAGGTCTTGGCGAACAGCCTTTAAGGAGGAAAAGACACAACGAAGGAGACAGGGTAACAGTAAAACAACAAAGAATATCAGGCAACCAATAATGACAATAAACACAATGTACTGAATCCAAGACACAGGATTTAAAGATTTAAGATTGTCAGAGAGGGATTGAGCCAGTGAATCAAGAGAAGTGCTAGGTAAATGAGCTTCACTGATGGCAGTGATATCCTTTTGGAGAGTATGTAAATCATGTGTAATATCATTGTCCTTCCAGACACCCTGTAGATGAGCTTTAGTTTTGTCCCAGGAAGTGGACATATTATAAGGTAAAGGAGTGACACAAATAGCAGGAAAGGCAGAATGACATCTGGTTTGAAGTTTATGTTGTATAAACTTGATATCTTGTCCTAAGGCTAAAACTACTTCTTCTAGGATGTTGAGTTTTGCTTCAAGTTTATTATCTATACTGGCTTGAGTCATTAAAGCTAGAGTTATGTTGCTGCTGAGAGAATTAACAAAGTGAGCTGTGTGAACTTCTTGAACCAAAGCAGTAGTGGCTACTGCAAATGTTGTGACTATAGAAATTAAAGCTAAAATACCGAGAATTAAAGCAGCTACAAACCTCTTAGGTCGAATTAACTGATTAACAGTATGTAAAACTTGTAAAGCAGAATTATCATACCAAGGATCATCTTGTAAATCAACAGGTAATAGTACATAAGAGGGTCTTTTAACAATTAAAACAGAATTAAACAAGCGTTCATTGAATAAATCAGTAGAAGTAAGACAATTTGTAACTTTACAAGCGGTACAAGAAATATGATAAGAGTTTTTAGATTGTGTAATAGTTAAATACTTATTTGGAGCTAAAAGTAGAGCATATGGATATCCAACACAAGTTCTTACTGACATTGCATTTGGTTTTGGCATATTAGGTTTCTTTTCTAAAATCAAGTTGGATGCAGCAACAAGTCTGAATAAATCATAATGTATTTGAGTTTTATTATTATGTTGAGCCACCCATATGGGCTCAACTAAACCAGGTGTGAACCACCTCCGTACTGGTTGAGGGCTACCAGACCATTGATACTTATGAAATTTTTCTAATTGATTAGATAAATATTTGTTATGATCATAGCAGGAGGTAGGAGAATAGTCCCAGATAATTGTATTAGAATTAATGGGAGAATGTTTGTTAGCAGCGTCTGGGAATCCGCAAGAAAGCCAAGTAGGGGTTTTTGTTAAAGAGGATTCCCAGAATTGATTTTTATCTCTATATTTTTCTTTACAATTAGGGAGAGGTAACTGGTTAACAGATAAGCAAGTTTCATTATAATTAGGACTTCCAATAGTTTGTATCTCATATTCCCACATATAACGTCTATTGGCATCATGGGGATCAGGAGCATCAGATAAAAAGACTCTGTAACTTGTAGGTAAACAAAAAGGAGGTGTGTTGCCTCTTAAAGTAAAGCAAATAGGCAAGGAGTCGGCTTTGCCAGTGAAATTAATCAAAGCCGCAGCATGATGTCTGGATTCTGAGTCAGTTAAACCTCCTAAGCGGATAGAATCATTAGAAAGAATTTTTATGGGGTCTGGATCTAGCCAGCCCACAGGGTGTAGCAGTGGAGGATTAGGCACATAAGACCAATAAGCTGCAGTTTCTACCTTAGGAGTAGAAATTAACGATAAAAAGGCAACAAAGTACATTGTTGGAGTCAGAGGGTTGTTTTGAGATATGAGAAGTTGTTTAGCTTGTTTCACCAAGGTGCGGATCTGTGTCCACGTGATCTTGGAGGGTCTCGGTGAAACTTTCACAGTTGTCTTCATCTGTGTAGATAGGATCTTCATCCGCCGCAGGCGTTGTCTTCTGCGCCGGGGTCTCCGGAGGAGCCGGTTTGATGAGCCGGTCTGGAATCCAGATGGGAGAGTCGGCATCCTGTGGAAATATGCAAGCATAGCCTCGTCCGGAGGTTAACAATACATCAGGGCCTTTCCATTGGCCCGATAATAAATCTTTCCAAAGAACTTTAGGAAGGGTGGCAGCCGATTGTGGCTGCCAATGAGAAAGAGCAGGAGTTAAATTGTTAGAGTTTACATTGAGATGATTTAAAACGAATAAAGCATGAGTTAATATATGATGAGGAGAAAAATATTTATGAGCCTTCTGTAGACGTTCAATTTGTAATTTTAATATTTGATTAGTTCTTTCAACAATTGCTTGACCCTGAGGATTATACGGGATCCCCGTAGAATGAGAAATTTTCCACTGTATACAAAATTGTTCAAATGCTCGAGAGGTATAAGCTGGAGCATTGTCTGTCTTTAATTGATGAGGAACACCTAGCTGCTGAAAGCAGTAAAATAGGTGCTGTACAACATCTTTGTAAGCCTCTCCAGATCGTGCAGAGGCACATATATAATGAGAAAAGGTATCAACAGTAACATGTACATATTGTAATTTTCCAAAACTAGACACATGTGTTACATCCATTTGCCATAACACATTGGGGCGTAAGCCCCGAGGGTTAACACCAAATTTTAAAGGATGATGGGTAATAGGACAGGATTTACACTTTAAGACTATTTGTCTTGCCTGTTCTCTAGTAATTTGAAACATTTTTCTTAATGCGTTAGCATTTTGATGGTGTAAGGCATGGCTTTCTTCAGCTTCAGCCACTGATGCCACCATAGTACGTGTTAACAAATCTGCAGTGGCATTTCCTTGGGCCAAAGGGCCAGGTAAATTAGTATGTCCTCTTATGTGACCAATATAAAATTGATTATTTCTTTGTTGAATTAAGATTTGTAATTTCTTTAATAAAGGTAAAATAGTTGAGGTTCCTGTTAAAAGAGCAGTTTCAAGAGCCGGAAAAAGAGAAGCAATATACTTTGAGTCTGTATATAAGTTAAATTTTTGTTCGAAGTTATTAAAAGCTGAGATTAGAGCCCATAACTCTGTTTGTTGGGCAGAGGCTTGTGTAACCTCCTTAATAATAGGAGACAGGCCTGGACTGAAAACTACAGCCCGTCCTGTGGAGGAACCATCTGTGAATAAAGTCATTGCGTCAGACAAAGGCTGTTTGGAACACATAAGAGGAAATATAAGTGAAACTGTTTTTGTAAATTCAATTAAAGGATGTTTAGGATAATGGTATAAGATTTGACCTGCATAGCCTTGTAAGGCCAATACCCAATCATCATTATTTTGAAATAGTTGTTCCACTTGAATTTTATTATAAGCAGTTACAATTACATGAGGATCTTTACCAAATAATTCCCGTGATCTTTTTCTTCCTTTATCAATTAATAAAGACACCAGGTATGGATAATCAGCAACAATCTTTGTCTGAACATGTGGTAAATGAATCCATTCTAAAATACCTTCTTGCCATAGGCAAGCTGTAGGAGTATACTCAGTAGAAAAAATAAGTAGAGACCATGGATTTTGATAATTAAGCTGTTTAACCCTAGCTTGAGTTAAAGCCTGTTCAACAACTTGTAAAGCCTGCAAGGCTTCTGGAGTTAAATGTCTAGGGGAACGGGGATTAGAGTCTCCCTGTAAGATAGTAAACAAAGGACTAAGGGTTCCCGTAGTAATCTTCAGAAAAGGTCGAATCCAATTTATTTCTCCCAGTAATTTTTGATAATCATTAAGAGTTTGTAATTTATCTCTCCTTATTTGCACCTTTTGAGGTGCAATATAGTCAGAGTGAATCCATTGTCCCAGATAACTTAATGGTTTATCTCTCTGAATTTTCTCTGGGGCAATGACTAAGCCAAATTTAGTTAATTGTTCTATAGCCTTTTCTAGCATTAGCTGTACTTTTGGCAGCTCAGGATGAGCTAGTAAGATATCATCCATATAATGAATTATGTAGGCGCTAGGGAATTGTTTTCTCAGTGCTGCCAATGCAGCTGCCACAAATTTTTGACATAAGGTAGGGCTGTTTTTCATGCCCTGTGGCAAAGTTTTCCATTGATATCTTCTAAATGGTTCCTGTAAGTTTAAAGAAGGAACACTGAAAGCAAAACGAGGACAATCCTCAGGATGTAAATTAATAGTAAAAAAGCAGTCTTGTAGATCTATAATTATAAGTGACCATTGTTCTGGTACTGCTACAGGAGACGGCAGCCCAGGTTGAAGGGAGCCCATGTCTTCCATAATGGTATTTACTGCTCTTAAATCTTGTAAAAGTCTCCATTTGCCAGATTTTTTCTTAATGACAAACACAGGAGTGTTCCACGGGCTAGTGGATTCCTCTAAATGACCCTTATCTAATTGCTCTTGTACTAAAATTTGTAATGCCTGTAACTTTTCTGTTGTTAGGGGCCACTGACTAACCCACACAGGAACATCTGTTAACCATTTTATCTTACAGGCATAGTTTTCTGCAGTGGCCCCTATGAAAAACACTGATCGTTCAGCTGATCTCCTGTAACTAGTTTCATATCTAGAACATGTAAAAGATCTCGTCCCCACAAAGTATAGGGTAGAGAGGGTAACACATAAGGTTGAAAGTAAATTTTCTTATCCTTATATTCACATAATAAATGAGATGTACTCCGCATAACACCAGAAACAGAACCTAAACCGACTAATGAAGACCCAGTCCGATGTACTGGCCAGGATTTTGGCCAGTCAGAAGCTGCAATGCAGGTTACATCAGCTCCTGTGTCCATTAACCCTTTAATAGGCCTGCCCTCAACTTTCATTTTTAACATTGGTCTATCATATAAATCATGTATGAGAGCTACACAGTCTTGATCAGTAAATCCAAATTGACCCTCTCCCCTGGCATCATGTAGATGGTAGGTGGGAAGTGGTATGTATGGCAGTAACAATAACTGAGCAATTCTTTGTCCCTTATGAATTTGTGTAGTCTCTACTAAAGACTTTACCATGACTTTAATTGTATTTTCAGTGTCAGAATCAATTACTCCTGGAACAACTTCAAAATGTTTAGTGTAATTGGAACTGCGTCCCAATATAACACCAACAGTACCTGGTAATAATTTTCCTTTTATTCCTGTGGGAACTAATACAACACCATCATGTTTGGATATGATTACATCTTTAGAACTGGCAAGGTCTAAACCTGCGCTGCCAGGAGTCCCACGTGGGAGATCATGAATTGTCCATTCAGGTGGTATACAATTAATAGTAGATGTGGGTTCTAACTTAGGCCGTACTGCGGTAGAGGCAGGAGTCTCTCCCTTGGAGTCGGGGCTGGGAGAACGCCCCTTATCTAGTTTTTTGTCTGATTGGTATCAATAAAGTTAGCACCCTTGTCTGACAAGGGGGTTCCATCCTTATGAAATTTAGATTTACATTCATTTCTCCAGTGCCTGCCCTTCTTACAACGAGGGCATGGTCCCGGGGGTAGTCCACGGGACTTACTATTATTATTATTAGCACCGGTGGATTTCTTACAATCCTTCTGTATATGACCTGGCTTCCCACAATTATAACAAGTGGGTAAATCATGTGGGGGGTTACACCCAAAACATGTATTACTGGGGTCTCTATCAAAAGCACCTTTAACATATGAACTAAATTTTTGACCCCGCATAGCTGCAGCAAACGCCATTCCCTGGACAATTGCTGGTGAGGCATCCATGCATGCTTTAATATAATCTTGTAAAGTACCTGTTTTCCTGAGTGGACGTATTAAGTCCTGACACAGCGTATTTGCATTTTCCCAAGCCAATTGCTTGAGTAATAATTCTGTTCCCTCTGATGGTGGAAGCATTCTATTAATAGCTTCTTCCAGGCGAGAAATAAAGGCAGGATAGGATTCTTCCATATCCTGTTTTATGCCTGCTAAAGTTGTGCCCTTGGTTCCCGGAGGAGGTATTTTTCGCCAAGCGGAGACTGCGTTATGGCTGACTATTTCCAAAATTTGTCGGGGTAGTTTAATTTGATTTTCAAAAGAGGCAAATTCTTCTGTTCCTAGAAGCATGGATAGTGTGGGCTGTGCTTTTCTTCCCACATGCTGATTAATACTTTCTCTACATCTATCTTCATATTCTGTTCTCCATAAGATATAATCACCTGGGGAAAGCGTGGCTTTGGCCGTTTGTTGTCAATCATACGGGGTAAGCCATTGACTGCTAATTGATTCCACAATTTGTAAAGTATAAGGTGCAGAAGCTCCCGATGTACGGACAGCCTGTTGCAGTTCTTTAAGCGTCTTTAACGACAGAGGTTCCCAGGTGGGTGGTGCCCTTTCCTCAGTGGGAAAGCGCACCGGGAAAGCAAATGTAAAATCTCCCTGCTGACGGGCTTCTCGCACCGCCGCCTGAAACCCCGCGGGCGGTGGAGGGAGACAAGGAGGCACACGGGGAAGCGGGGCTCGTGAGGATGTCTTAGATGCGACCTTTGGGACGCGAACTGCCGGATAAGCTCGGCGGGGGTGAATAGAATCATTCATTCCGTCCCTCTCATCTGATTTAGTAAGTTCATCGATCACATCCCACTCATCACTGTCTGAGGAATTATCAACCGGTGGGAGTGGCGGTAAAATGTCTTTGAGCGTTGGAGCCGAGGGGACAACGCTCTCAGTGTTTGGTACCGGTTCAGGATCTTTAAGAACCTCGGGGGGAACCTCATCACAAATAGGTGGCACCTTAGTTTCAGGATCACCAGCCTCCGAGTCAGTTTCTCTTATAAATGCTTCTAAAAAGGTATTGTCAGCCAAAAGTTCTCTAACTTGTAACCATAAAGGAAAAGCCTGAGGGGGCAAGACCTTCTCCCCATGTTCTTGCATGTATTTCCGCATTTCGCGTCCCACTCTCTTCCAATCGGAGAGAGAGAGAGAACCTTCCTCCAGAAACCAAGGACTTACCAACTTTATGAAATGTATAAGCTCCTCTAACCGTTTGAGAGACACATGAAAACCATTTTTTTCTAATAAACGCTGTATCATGACACTGAGCATGTGTTCTTCCTTACCCAATGTATGCCCCATGTTGTCCTGCGGATTACTCACACTTAACCGGTCAGCCTTTACCGGCGGGACTGCAGCTCCCTGGTGAGAGTCGCCTTCAATCTGAAAAAGAGAGGAAAGAAAGAAAAAGAAAGATCACCTGTCCTTCAGGTCCCTGTTCGAGGCGCCAGCTGCCGCGGACCGCCAGTCGAATGAGTCTCAGTCCGAGGGCTTTCAGGGCGAGAACGGCTCAGGTTGATTGAAAGGGCGACGCAGGAAAATGACAAACTGCCACACACCAAGGATGATGAAGAAAGCAGTTGTACTTTACTGATTTTTAGGCATGGTATTTATACATTTTTGACAATGTCTTACAAACTACAAAAGATATTTTTATGACTTGCTGATGCTTACAAAGTTCTTATCGAGTTTTGTAGATGGGAGTAGTCAACCGTCTTTTCTTAGACAATGTTTCTGCCCGTAAGGGGGAACAAAGGACTGCTGCTTATCAGCAGTTACTCTTTTACTTCTCTTTATCTATGTTTAAACCTTCTTTCTTTGTAAAACTGCTTTGTTCACATTTTGTATTTTTATATTTTTATATTTGATTATGATTTTTATGTTGTTAGTGAATTGATAGTGAATTATGTATATGTTTTAAGTGTATAGTGACAAAATTATAGAGAAAGCAATTTCATAGAAAACTTATTTCAAAGAAACAGTTTCAAAGGGACATAAGGTAGAGATAAGAGACCGGAGGGAGCGGGTATCTGGTAGGAACATCTTAACTTATCATCCCTGCATTCTCTTGATACATTGTTTCAATTAACTGACCTTTATGGTGGGAACGTGTTCCCTTGGAGACATTTAGTCTCCATTGTATAGATGAAGTCATGGATTAGTAAGTCATTATGTTTATTCTTAGTTTCTGAGGACATTCAAGCAACAATTAACCATTCAACTCAACAAACAAGTTTCAAACAGGTTTCAGGGTAAAGGTTACTCAGGCCTTTATGCCGCACCTCATGACTTCCTACGTTCACTAAAAGGCATGCTAGGCAACTTATGCGCTGCTGTCGCAAACCAGGGGGACTGGGGGCAACGCTCCGAGGAGCACCCACCGCCTTACCACAGTTTTTACAACGCGGACAGAGCCATCCCGCCACGGCTTGATGCCGGGGGTGCGGCACAAAGTAGTATTGTGAGTTTAGTTAGACCTAGATTTCAAGCTGAGCTCTGGTACTTGTTCACTACTATGTTAAAGGTCTTCAGACCTATGTGTCTAATTTTGACTCTCTATATGGTGATATACTCATTACCTTATGTAATTCATAGCTAGTCCACAAAGGAAAAAAAAAATACAATGCATGTGAAAGTTTATAGGTCCAAGATGATGTGGTAAATTTTCAGAATGGAACTTAGAGGAACTTTGGGAAGGGAAATTAGAAAGGAAGAAGAAACAGGACTGTATCTGTTGCTCATGAGTAAAAAAACAAAAACAAAAACCATCTACCTCTGGATCTAATGGGATCAGGGCAACCTGCCCAGACCAAAACAAAAAGAGACTAAAATCATATGTAGGAAGGGAATAGGAATTTCTTTGTATGAGTTCTATGGAATTTTCCCAGTAAGATTTGCTTTTCTAAAAATAAATTGTCTGAAACAAAATAATTTTATTTGAGAAAAGAGGGTTCCAGCTGTCTAATAAAGCTAGAACCTCTTTTCTAAATTGGTCAGAGTTTTTAGCATAAAATTTTCCATTTATGCTTTCAAGGAGGTAATGATGATCATCACCTTATTTTTAAAATTTTCTACTTGGTCTCCACAAGGGGAAGTCTTTGATGGTATTTTTTTTTTCCCCTCAGGGGGATGTCTAGAATTAAATAACTCCTGGAAGATTTTTCATAAGAAACTGTGTGCAAATGAAATCACTTGACCCAAAGCATCTCAGTTGCTCAGTATGTACCAATTTCCTGGTTTAGGTTGCACCACATCAGAAACAAGAAAAATTGTACCCAGAGGTTGCCTTATGTGTGAAGAAAAACAGTAAAGCAGGAAAGGAGAAGTGAGTCAGTCAGCTGTGCACGTCTGTGTGAAAGAAAGTTGCAGTCCGTTTAGAAACTTAATCCTTGGTCTGAGCTCAGGGTCAGGACCCTGTCAAAGTAATTTGGTTTTCATTTTCTGACATCAAGGTTTGTTTTATTAAATCACCAGCTTGAACTCTAGAGCATCCGTGTTAATGTTTAAATGAGAACAGACAAAAATGTAAAATAAAACCAAAATCATTTCACATTTTTCTTACACAAGTACTTTCACAATCCCTATTTCTAGTCTTGTTTTCTTTTTTTCTCTTTTTCTTTATTTCAAATTAATATGAGGGTACAAATTATTAGGTTACATTTTTCTCACTTCTAGGGTAGAGTTCCATTTCTAGAAGAGCCCCTCACCTAGGGGGCTTGTTATACACCTTCACAATGTGCACATTAGGTGAGATTCCACCTCATTGCCCTCCCTCCTTCTGCCGAAAGTCCTCCGCCCAACCCCCTCCCATTTCCTGCTTCCCTCAACCCCCCGCTATATTGGTGTTTTATTTTTCATATGAGGATGTAATTGTTTATATATTGTTTTCGCATTTGTATGGAGTCAATGGATATTTATTTTTTCATTCTTGTGATACTTTACTAAGAAGAATGTATTTCAACTCTATCAACCCATTGTCTGTCTTTTAACAGTTTATATATAAGTTCTACCTTAGTATTTTCTGAGAAGGTAGTAAAATCACTCATAGTAATATCTACATACAGAAGGTGAAACGACAGCCTTCCTTCACCCAGGGGTGCATGAGCCGACATGACCTACTTCTTTCCTCTTTTACCATTTTTCTTCACACATGCGGTGACTTCTGTATGCAGTCTTGCTTGTTTCTGATGCATTTGCTTGAATGCATACAAGATCGTTGATAGAAAGGGAATAGTTCATTTTTCTAGCAGTCTTTCAATATCTGTGTTCCTCAGGTCAAAATAATGAATAGCATACCCACTGTCACTTTTTTTTCCAACTTAATATATCTTTTTTTTCCAACTTAATATATCATCATGTAAAACAATAACTTAACTCACTTTATAAAGCTTTTACTCATGCAAGAAATATTTATTAAAGACCTATTATGAGTCAAACAGTGCACTAGGAAAATCACTGGTATAGTCGCAAAGACTTGGATTTGAATGTTGTGAAAAGGAATGATAAAATATGTACCTTCATATATAATTTGATACTGGTGACAATGTTTCTGAGTGCTTCTTCATGCAAAATACTGGCATAAAATAGCATCCATTTTAATAGATTTTTGTAAGGATTAAATGAGATAATTTATTTAAAATGTTCTTATGATGTCAAGCACATAGTGAAGACTTAATCAGTTGGTTTCTTTTGCTGGTTCTTGGCAGCAAAAACCTAAAGTAGGCTATCTGATTCTGAGATTTTAAGAAATGTTCTAGGGAAATGGATAGTCACAAATAATTAGCATAGAATGTGAAAAATGCTCCAACAGAGAGATAAATGCAATCCGTTATGGAGAAGATAAAGAGATAGATCTGTTCCTTCTTGAAGAAGCATTGATCTGGAGACTTTTGTGCCAGGTCCTGAAAGGTCAGAAGTCTTCCAGAATAAAAATGCCAAACAAATATTTCAAGTAGAGGATTTGCAGAAGGTCATCTGCTATTTTGACATGTCGTTATTGCACTTTCTACACAACTTTATTATAGCACTTGTCCATACCATATGGTGTGTTTTTAAAACGTATTTGTCTCTCATTATATCTGTTCACTTCTTTAAGGTAATGATTCTGGCTATTTACTTTATATTTCCAGTACCTGGAATAGCCTATACCACATAGCATATATGGTTGAATATTTTGCCACAGAGATAACTATCTAAGGATAAAAGGTCAGAAGATACAGATTGTGTTCAAGAAATGGTGATGATACTCTTAGCACAGTGGTGGGGTAGAGCCAAACAGGGAAGGACCATGACCATCATTATAGGAATTGAAAGTCAGTTTCATAGGTATTATTTAGCTATTGACAAGTTTTTTTTTTATTTTTTGAGACAGAGTCTCAAGCTGTCACCCTGGGTAGAGTGCTGCAGTGCCATAGCTCACAGCAACCTCAAATTCTTGGGTTTAAGCAATTCTCTTGACTCACCCTCCCAAGTAGGGACTATGGGCACCTGCCACAATGCCTGGCTATTTTTTTGTTGTAGTTGTCATTGTGTAGCTGGCCATGGGTGGTTTTTAACTTGTTAGCCTTGGTGCATGTGGCTGGCGCCGTAACCACTGTGCTATGGACGCTGAGCCAACTATTGACAATTTTTAACTGGGGAGAAGGATAACGAGCTTTATGAAGCAAAGTAGAAAATACAATTTTCCATTTTATTAATTTGCTACTTTATTGAATTTAAAGATATCTGGGATCAATTTACAAATCTCTGCTTTTTATTTTTTTTAAACAACTCATTGCTACATTATCAAATTGTTTAGCTGTTTTAATTTGCACCAAAAATTGAGCATGGCTTGCTTGGACTAAATTGTTGGTATAAAAAATGTGGTGTTAATTTTTTTATACAGGACAAGCGCAACTTGTGAAGGAGCACAGCTTCAAGCTGGAGTCTAATTGGAAGGAAAGGAGTAAGAAACAAAATGCATATTTGCAATCATAGCCAAAGTGTACATTAATTACAATCTTTGCTCATATCAGACTACAGTGGTGATAATTTGCCCCTGAATCCTAAATCCATTAAGTGTTCTCAGGGTGCACATAACTAACAAAATAAAACACACCTGTTCAAAACCTGGTATAGTCCTTTTGAGTCCAGAAGATAATTTTAGTGACATACCTTTTTGTTTGTTTTTAAAGAGCAAAAAGTTGGTGAAATTCTTGTTTCTCAAAATAAATTGCATTTTCTATTACATTGTGACAGAGTGAATACTCATTTATATGTAATGCTCATTCTTATTTTGGTAGTGCCATCTTTGCACTGCTCAGCATCTTTGACATTTTTGAACATCTCTATGTTCTCAGTCAATAAGACAGCTTTTAAGTGTTAGAGTCCATAATTAGATAAAGTCTCATATTGAACTGGAGATGCTTATTTATTTATAACCAGTTCAGTTACAAAGAACAACTCAGTGTCTTTCAAAATAATCAGAAAGGGGTAATTAGACATGGTATTAACATTATTTCCCCCCCATGACTAGTCACTTGAAGAATTTTAAAAGAATGAGACTCTTAAAAGTTACTGTTTGGCACCTTAATGTTCACATAAGAGAATAATGCAATGAAGTTCAAGGTGAGGGGAAGGTGGCTGACAGATGGGAAACTTCCAACCTAATGGGTACGTTGCACAATTCCTAGGTGAAGAATGCAAATACAGCTTGGATTTTAACCATACAAAAGCAAACTGTATTAAAATTGTATGTACCTCTGGGCGGCGCCTGTGGCTCAGTCGGTAAGGCGCCGGCCCCATATATCGAGGGTGGTGGGTTCAAACCCGGCCTCTGCCAAACTGCAACCAAAAAATAGCCGGGCGTTGTGGCGGGCGCCTGTAGTCCCAGCTACTCGGGAGGCTGAGGCAAGAGAATCGCTTAAGCCCAGGAGTTGGAGGTTGCTGTGAGCTGTGTGAGGCCACGGCACTCTACCAAGGGCCATAAAGTGAGACTCTGTCTCTACAAAAAAAAAAAAAAAAAAAAAAATTGTATGTACCTCTATAATAATCTGGGGGAAAAAAAACAATACTGAGAACCTTGATGTTGCTTGAACGTAGATCTTGTTTTCATTTAAAGTCCTGACATTTGGGTTCTAAATAGTTGTGCCAATGGGGTGGCATCTGTGGATCAAAGGAGTAGTGTGCCGGCCCCATATAAATATTTGTACCAATATAAGAATGATAAAAGGTGCAGAACATGTGTATTTGTAGGTTTAAAAATATGTTCTTACATAATTACAGACTCCAAAGCAATATTTGAGGCAGGTTCATACTCCTAACTGATATGGGTATTGCTTCCAGAGTCTCTATGACTATATGTTTGGCTATCTAGTCTCCAACAATGATCAAGAAACTCATACGAAAGCTATAACCCAATCTCAGCACAAGAATATGGGGAAAGGGGCAAGGGAGGGGAGGGGAGAAGGGAGTATGGGTGGAGGGAGGGTAATTAGTGAGTCCACACCTATGGTGTATCTTAGAAATGTACAGGTGAAATTTACTAAATGTAGACTGTAAAAGTCTAAACATAATAATTAAGAAAATGTCATGAAGGCTACGTTAACCAGTTCGATGAAAATATTTCAAACTGTATATAAAACCAGCACATCGTACCTCATGATTGCATTATTGTACACAGATATGATTTAATAAAAAAAAAAGAAGAAGAAGAAACTCACCTTTATCATGCTTGGGAAACTTTATTTCATGTTTTGAAAAATTGAGCTGTGAGGAAAGTTAATTTATGGTCTTGAAGGATACACACCAAGCCCACAACAGTGTTTACCTTTGGTCAACGGTAATATAAGGGCAGAAATTAGGAAGGGGCTTTTGTTTTAACTACAGTATTTAATCTTTTAAATTTACTGATTTTTATGCATTAAATAGCATTAATTAAACTTGAGTTTAAATGGTCATATTTTACTCTTAATCAAAATGATTTCCCATTTATTTCCTATAGTTTAATTTAAAAACACACAAAATAAGTCCTTGCTCATTTTAAGATGATAGATTTTCAAATATATAAAAACAGCTGCATTGCCCTTGCAAATCATTCAAGGAAAAATATTTTCATCTCATCTAATGTTTCTTTGTATTTTCTATAACAAGTAATTGTTAAATAAGAATAATATATTATTTTTAGGGTGGCGCCTGTGGTTCAAGGGGGTAGGGCACCAGCCCCATATGCCGGAGGTGATGGGTTCAAACCCAGCCCTGGCCAAAAACTGAAAAAAAGAAAAAAATAATAATATATTATTTTCATAAGACACTTATATCCAATAAGATCATTGTAAAAACAAAACGATACAGTAATATTCTGAAATCTGTCACAGAAAAACTGTCAAAAAACAAAGCCCAAGGAAATGATCTATGTAGAAGGACCAGAGACAACGTCACCAAAAAGTGGCAATGACAAAAGTCATTGGACTAAGACAAGAGCAGTAGCAATAAGAAGAGGAATTAAAATTAGGGTTGCAAGGTAGGATTGGCAGGCTCTTGTGACTGATTGGAGAATGGTGGATGAAAAGAAGGGAGAGGCATGGATATTGGATGATGCCAAGGTTACTGTCTTGTACACTGAAACTTGGGCAGAGAATTTTAACTAATTACACTTTGAGCAGAAAAATCCTTTACGTGTTTCAAACACAGAAGTTTTAAAGAGAAGCATAGTGAAAATCTCCCAGTCTCCCACCGCCTTAGTTCTTAATTCCATAAGGAAGGGAAAGTTTTCACATTTATTTTTAAAACAACTTTATTGAGGTAATTAGTGTGTAAGAGCCTATTCAGTCTGGTCAGTTTTATTTTATTTTTAAAATTAATTTTTAATTTAAATCATAACCATACATTTATGGGATACAAGGTGATGATTTGATATACAGTTTTTGACATCTAACTTGATATTAAATGTTGATATCTGATTTAAAAGTTATTTTTCTCATCAAATCAATAATTAAGTGGTACTAAAGAGACAGAACTGCAGTGCTATAACACAAATTGTATTCAGAATGATAAATAGACATTAATCTATACTTAAGTAATCCTTTTAAGAATACCATTACACAGTTAATATTTATAATTTTCCCCCCAAGGGTATCATAGGGTCTGTTTCTTCGTTGAAACCAATATATCACATTGGCAGTATTTTACTGATCAGTAAAATTAAAAACTTACCAGAGAAAGAACATTATATTACTTTGGAATCATTTACTCCCAGGGAATTCATGGTCCTAATAATCTTCACTATTTATCCCACATAGTCATTGCCCATTGCTTTAATAATAAGTTATTGAATTGATTAAAGATGTAAGTGTCTAGAATCTGCCATTTTGGAAATGGAAATGTTAACTGTCTTTGGCCATAACATGATTTATATTTTTATTATTTCTCCACTAATAATAAAAGTGGCCATGGAATGCTACCTTTAAATTCCTTCATCATTTTAAAAAGCCCTTTGTCAAGAATGGAATTCATGGACTCATTTACAGCAGGCAGGTAATTTCTTATGAATTCTCAACTTACTTTGAGCTAGAATCCCCTCTTTCTGATGTTGATTCTCTTCATTCCTGTTAAAAAAAAAGAGGCTGTAGCATGTCATAAATCTTCAAAGTGAAACTACTGACACAGATGCTGTACAGATCTTATTTTGAACTTTGTTTTAAATTAGATTTCAGATTTCATTAGAAGCAAAGGATTTGAGAAAATGGTACACAGTAAAGACAAGCAGATTTCATATGTGAATTATCTGCAACTTTAAATATCACAAGACAATTATGAAGGATGTTGAGAGCAATGAAATAGGATAAGCTGTTTGTTTTGATAAGTGGTTATGAAATCAGGAAAGAGGCACTAAGAACAGAGAACTAGAGAATAACATTAAAGGATTATCATCGATTCATTGATCAGGGAACAGCACATTGCCTAAGTTGGCAATAATAATCAAGAACGAATTATCTACATAGAATTTCTTCACACATTAAAACTTTTCTTTGAACTTTGGAAAATGTTTTTATAAACAAAAGTTTTAAATTATGCATGGGAGATTTGTATTGACAAAGAAATAAACGGCATATTAACAAATCAGTTAACAGTAAGTATAACCCTCACCTCCCATCAAACAAAAGCCCCATGATTATGGATAATACCAGATTACGATTGCTAATGCACAGTGAATAATGGAAAAGTGTTTTCTTTAAAAAAATAATTTTATGCTTTTTATTCCTTTCACTATTCTTTACCCTAGAAATATCAAATGTGCTAAAACTTTTTCTTTATTTGAACACTATGATAGTAACTCCTTTCTTTGTGATTATAAACAACATTCATTCATTAAGAGGAGAATACACACTAGAATTCATCTGAGTATAAAAATGAAGCCTGGGCGGGCAGATGCGAACATAACAAATGTGTAAGAGATTTTCTAAAAACGATCTTATGAAACTTTTTTTTAAAAAGTTTATTGTGGTTTATATTTTAAGAAGTTTTTTCCTTGCATATGTTTTTCAGTATCATGCACAAGAAATGTATGCAGAATCAAAGAATTATTATATTATTTGTTTATAACATTTTTCATGCTTATGTGTAAGTAAATTTGGCAAAGCTGAAGATATACATAATAAAACTGCCATATCAATCATATATTATTAAAAAGTGTGGTGAGAGGGAAATAAATGTGCTAAAATCTAAACAGTAATTGACAAATCAAATAAGTTACTGGTCTCCTGGATGTCCTTGGAACATCTCCCAACCCAGAGTCAGTTCTCACACAGTATGAAAATACCTAGATGTTTAAAACATTTGGATGTCTAGTGTTGAAACTGGCTTTATGCTGACAAAATAAAATAAATTGGTCCATGTATTTCTTTTAAATATCCCTACTGTAAACATAGTCTATTTTGCCTAAAATAATGTGTATTGGTTATGCACTCTTGCTGACTTTGTGAGATAATTACCTTCCTACTTTTGTCATGGTTGAAAGAGTCTGACATTTTATCCTCTTATCCTCTGACCCTTGGGTTGCCTCTTAATGGAAAGGTTTGTCACTGGAACCTTGGCACTCCACCTCAAGATCACATCAGAAGAAAGAGGACACGCGGTTGGAGGAAAAGGAAAGAGAGATTTATTAATATGCTGGCAAATGAGGAGGATGGAGACCACTGTGTAAATGCCATTGTCCTAAATGTGAACAGAGATACAGAGCTTTTAAAGGGGGTGAAGGAGCTCAGTTCTAAGCCATTGTTGATCAACTAGTTAACGATTCTGATCATCCCATTTCCATCTTCTCTAAGGACAAAGCCAGTGACCTCCATCCACTTAGGACCTGGACCTCCAGATGGTTCAGCTGAGTCATCTCCTGCAGCACAAAAAGTAAAAGGCATTCCCTTGCCTCTTTTGATGAGGCTGGCCACCATGACCATCAGGGCAGATAGGGATGCAGGTCTCAATGCCTAAAAGGAGTGGGGGAAGTTCTAAAGAGACAGAAAACATCCTGCCTTCCTCTTCTTCTTCTTCTTTTTTTTTTAAATAGGCCACTCCCTTTGTTCCAGGTTGATAAGACTAAATCTCTTAAACAGAAACAAAAGAAACTGTTTTGATCACTATAGATTTATAGCATAGCCTGAAGAACAAGACGTGAACTCAGCCACTTATCATCATTTGATCTTTTATAGGCCTATCAAAAACATTCACTGGGGGAAAGATTTCCTATTTAACAAATGGTGCTGGCGACCTGTAGGAGACTGAAATCGGACCCTCGCCTTTCACCATTAACAAAAATTAATTCTCACTAGATAAAAGATTTAAACTGAAGACATGAAACTATAAAAATTCTAGAAGAGAGTGCAAGGAAAACACTTGAAGAAATTGGCCTGGGAGAATATTTTATGAGGAGAAACCCCCTGGCAATTGAAGCAACACCAAAAATATATTACTGGGATCTAATCAAACTTAAAAAGCTTCTGCATGGCCAAGAGCACAGTAAGTAAAGCAAACAGACAACCTTCATAATGGGAAAAGATTTTTGCAGGTTATGCTTCCAACAAAAGGCTGATAACTAGAATCCACAGAGAACTCAAAGTAATCAATAAGAAAAGAATAAATGACCCCATTTCTATGTGGGCAAGAGACTTGAACAGAAACTTCTTTGAAGAAGACAGTGCAAGGCCTACAAACCCATAAAAAAAATGCTCATCATCTTTAATCATCAGAGAAATGCAAATCAAAATCACTTTGAGATATCATCTAACTCCAGTAAGATTAGCCTACGTAACAAAATCCTAAACTTATAGATGTTGGCATAGATGTGGAGAGAAGGGAACACTTCTACACTGCCGATGGGAATGCAAGCTAATATGGCCTTTTTGGAGAGAAGTTTGGAGAATATTCAAGGAAAGAAAAGTAGAACTACTTTTTGATCCTGCAATTCCTGTACTAGATGATTCAAAAATCATCTTACAACAAAGACATTTGCACCAGAATAGAATGTTTATTGCAGCCCAAAACATAATTACCAAGTCATGGAAACAGCCTAAGTGCCCCCTGACCCATGAATGGATTGGCAGATTGTGGTACACGTATACCATGGAATATTATGCAGTCATAAAAAAGATGGAGCCTTCACATTTTTAATGTTTACCTGGATGGAACTGGAACATATTCTTCTTAGTAAAGTATCTCAGGAATGGGAAAAAAATATCCAGTGTACTAACTACTACTATGATATCAATATATAATCACTTACACATATATACGAATGGTAAAACATAACTATAGTCCAGAAAGAAGGAGGGAAGAGGATGAAAAGGTGACAGGAGGAGTTTGGGTAGAGGGAGGGTTTTTGGTAGGACCTCACCTAATGTGCATAATGCAATGGTACATTTCAAAACTATTAAGAATAGAGTATAAATGTCTTACCACAACAAATAAATAAGGAAGGTAATGGTTATGTTAATCAGTTCAATGTAAGCATTCCACATTGTATATCAAATCAGTACATTGTACCCCATAAATGCAGTAATGTACGTAGTTATGATTTAATAAAGTAAAAAATATTAAAAAAAAAAAAAAGAAACAGAAGAAGGAGAACTTCACTCCTTGAATTCATTATTGAGAATTCAATCTGGAACTTGTGAGGAAAACTTGACAAGTTCCATGGGAGAAAAAAAGAATACTTGTTTGCATTTGAAAAAAACTAAAACAAAACCAAAAACAAATGTGGTCCTGAATTTTCCCATTCTATTCATAACAGAGATCCAGATAATGACACACAAGCTGGAATGGAAGCTTGCACCATGACTGCCCGCATTCTGATGCTTTCCTGAGCTGCCCTGTGGAGCTTGTCACACTGTGACAGATTTTTATTATAGAGTGAACAATAAATGTTATCAATAGGGAAAGATAAGGAAAATCAGAAGACACAAGGAAGTTGCCTGGTTCTGCATGTTAATATCTTGCACTTGCTTGGCATTTTATTTACAAAATGCTTCTACATAAAAATTTTCACTGCTATTCACCTAGTGAGAAGCCTTATATAGCATCTTCTGTACCTAAACCACAACTACGAGCAAGCTCTAACAGTTACAGCTCTGAGCAGTCCCTGAAAAGTTGTAGCTACTTTTTCTTTTCTAATTTTTATTTCTTGTTCTTTATTTTGAGTCATTTTGTCACAATGTGTCAATGAGATTTTAGGTAAAGGAGCAAAAAGATTTGGCTCAGAGTGTCTACAAGGTACAAGGTGACAGACATAATTTAAAGTGCTGAGATGTGGTACGCAGAGTTCTTAAAAGAATCTCCAAGATTCCTTGAATAGTACCTGGTACCTGGTAACTGGAATGAAGGAGTGAATGAGTGAATAGATTGATAATCTTTCTTCAATTTGTTTTCTGATATCCATTGTATAGCTTCTCTCTTTTTAACTTAATCTTTACAAAATCATAACTATATATAATTATGGGGTATAATGTGATGAATTGATATACAATGTGGAATGCTTAAATCAAACTAATTAACATAACTATCACCTCACTTATTTTTATGGTAAGACCTTTATAATATACTCTTAGTTGTTTTGAAATGTGCACATTAGGTGCACATTGTTCACCTGGCATTGTGCACATTAGGTGAGATCGCACCAAATACCCTCCTTCCACTCACCCTCTCCCTCCCCTCCTGTCACCCTCAACCTCCCCTCTTCCTCTTCATCCCTCTTTTTTTATGGACTATCTTTGTGTTTATCATTTGTATGAATCTGTGTTTAAAAATTGGTTTCATAATAGTATTGAGTACATTGGATACTTTTTTTATATTCTTGAGATGCTTTACTAAAAAGAATATGTTCCAGCTCCATCCAGGTAAACATAAAAGATGTAAAGTCTCTCTATTTTTATGGCTGCATAGTATTCCATGGTATACATACAACACAATTTGTTTATCAGTTTATGGGTTGATGGCCATTTAGGCTGCTTCCATGACTTGCCTATTATGAATTGGGTTGCAATAAACATTTCAGTGCAAATGTCTTTTTAGTAAGATGATTTTTGTTCATCTGGGTAGATACCTAGTAATGATTTTGCAAGATCTAATGGTAGGTTAACTTTTAGTCCTTGAGAATTATTTCCAAAAGGGCTATATTAGTTTGCAGTCCCATCAGCAGTGTAGAAGTATTCCTTTCACTCCACATTCATGCCAGCATCTGCAGTTTCGAGATTTTGTGATGTGGGCTAATCTTTCTTAATTGTTTCTTTCCTCTTGGGGCATTTCTATGATGCTCTTGGACCAAGATACTACATCAACTTTTGCTGAAAACTTTTCTCTGTTGCTGTCTGCATATAAGCATAAGAGTCTTTTCTCCTAAATCCTATTCAGGATTTCTTACATCATTGCCCAGTACAGACATAGACCCTTTCTTCCACTTTTCTGGGAAGGGTATCTGGTAACCTGTCAGTACAGATGATTTTATACAGAGGACAAAGAATAAAGAGCCAAGCTTTGTGGGGCGGGGGAGGCAAAAATGGGAGTCTGATGTCCCTGGAGAAGCCCTATAGAAAACTGCAATTCAGGATGCGGGAACTACAGGGGCAAACCATGAGAAATTGGCAACTTGAATAGATCTACAGAGATACAAGGTGACAGACTGAACCCTAGAGTATGAGAATAGAATTGTTAGCAAGAAATGTCATAAGTGGGAAGAAGTGAGCTGGGCATTCATGTTAGCCAGAAACAGGTATAAACAGTAATATAAGCAAGTACAGGTGTAGCCATATTGCAGAGAGTCAAACAATGCACTTTGTGTGATCAAGCTCTGCCTGCAGACTCCTGTTGCAGGTTCTCGGTTGAAATGGGTACAGTTTCTGCCATCTATGTAGGAAGCACACTAGACAAGGTATCATTTCTCTTTCTAGGTGAAATTTAAAGTCTTATTTAGCGTGAGTTCACTTCAATGTAACCTTGTACAGATCTTATTTTTCTCATAGGCAGTAAGAACAGCACCCCACCACCTCTGAAAGGAGCACACTGCTTTGTGTTAGACAACTCTGACACTACCTTAAAGCGTTCTCCCACTGCTTAGGGAAGTTTTAAGTAAAATTAGGTAAGCTACATATATAGGAGATTTCTTAATTCCTATTAAATGAAAACTTCTCTAAGATAATCTATGTCTTCAAAATCCACTACATAGTCTATTCAGAAACATTATCATAATATGTTAGCTATTTCTCTACCTCTCCATTTTAGGACAGCTTTTCAAATGGTCTCATATGTAACATTAAAAAATATCTATGTATCTAGAAAGCTCTTCCTTGTTATTGCCTGCATTCTTCCCTTTTGGATCAAAACTCCCTTCTCGCTGAAAGCAATTTGTTTAATCTCGTCAAAATTGCATCTCTAATTTGCCTTCTTTTTGTTTTTATGTGATATATCAGTGCTGGGTTAACCTATATGTGTTACTGAGTGCGCTGAAAATACAAAGTATGTAAATGGTACTTTAAGTTATTTCATATATTTATTCTGTGATGTCTATGAAACAGAATGCTACAGTAAACGAAGAGCTGTTTTCGATCTAAAGTTATGTGAATTAAGCCTTCCCTGTAACTGACTTTGCGTAAGTGACTTACCCGCTCTGAGCCTTTGTGTTCTCACCTGCACAAAAGCCAAGGAGTGCCTGGGTTTTAAGAGTCAAGAGCCTTATCCAAATCCCCCTCCTGCGCTACTTGGACTAACTTAATTTGTCTGATCCCCAATTTTTTTATCGGGTAAATTGGGAATTATAACAATGCCCTCCTCACAGTAATTGCTGTGAGGTTTTAAAGAAATACTGCATGTTAAAGCACAGCACATTTCTAACATTTATTAAGATTGCTACTATCTGTAGAGTGAGGAAATAACTGCCTGAAAGTGTTTTTAGAGTGAGAAAGTGTGGTAGGGTATAGGATAACTAAGCTACAAAGTTTGCATGCTGTTTTTGAGTTGATCCTTCCCTCCTGATCCCTAACACACACACACACACACACACACTCATACACACACATACACACTCATACACACACATACACATTGCTTTTAAAATGCAACACAACAAAATTGACTCCTCAGTAGATTTTTACCTCTGCAGTGAATTCTATTATGGAATAGCCTCTGAACATAGCAGGACATTCCTTTCTTTCTTCTCATAATAAAAACGTAAGTTTTTTTTTTTTTTTTTGCAGTTTTTGGCTGGGGCTGGGTTTGAACTTGTCACCTCTGGCATATGGGGCCAACGCCCTACTCCTTTGAGCCACAGGTGCCACCCCCAAAATGTAAGTTTTTTTAATCATTAATGTGCACTTGTTGAAAGGCAGGAAGTTCTATTTGATATTTCTTGTTTTTTTAATTTTTGTTTTTTTGCTTTCAACTCCAAACCTTCATATAAAATAGTAGTATTCATGGCATATGTCCAATAGGTGGATTCACACCAGCTTTATAATTATCTCCCCAGATTTCTTAAACTGGTACAGGGAATTGTTCATAAGAAACTCTGCAGTCAGGTGCGATAAGCAGTCTGGCACTGGAGACTTGCTCCTTGGAAGCAGGAAAGCCCTCCTATGGCCCTGCCTCTGGAGGCTGGAGAGGGACCTGTGGGCAGACATCTTATTGTCTTAGGACCTAAACCTTTTGTTTTTGGAGATGTGATCATAAACAACCCTTCTGATCAGTTTGAGCGTATTGTATCATTTTTCTAGAAGCCGATGAAATGGGAGAAGTCAGAATCCCTGTTATAGTCAAATAGCGGCTGCCCATTTTGCACTGCATAGCAGAAGAACCAGTAACATCTACCCAGTTTAAGTGGTTGGTGTTATAACTGAAGGACAATGCTTCAAATATTCATCATTGCTGCTGAAACACTCTACAGTCAAATAAAAGTAGACCTTATTATGTCATCCCCCCAAACTTCAAACCAATGACATCTTGTGCCTTCTACTATTCGAACAATTCTTCACAATTAATTTTAACGCAAAATGTAAAAATTGGATTTATAAAACTATTCATTGTCTTTAAAACCATAGCCTGGAAGAGTATTACCAAGTTTCCTCTGTGAACCTATCAGATCATGGGGAGGGGGAGAGGAGCAGGATTGGGGGCGGAGCGGCGTTCTAGTATTGCTGGAGGAATCTAAGTCAAAGCACTCATGTGATCCCACAAGCTAAACTTTGTTGACCCTGCCCAGGTCTGGCCTGCCGGTTACACACATGCATTTATAATTAGATAGCATGTGTGAAACCACAGGCCACAGGCCTTAATCATCTATGTACCATTTACACTTTCTAACTGCAACCAGGATTCTAGCTAATAAGCTTGGCTTAGTTGATACCAATAACAGAAAGTGAATGTTATTAATTAAACAGGCACCATAGCACAATCATTAGTAATTCTTAACTCTGTGCATTTCAGTGTCAGATAAATCTGTGCCCCAGATCCCCATTAATAATGACGTTACCTTGCACAAGTTACTCACCTTCTCTGAGTTTTAAATATCTTCACCTATATACTGAGAAAAATAATAATTTTGTGTGGAATAAAAAAACTATTACAGAGTAAATTCTCAGTAAATGTTCATTGTTATTTTTGTTTATTAAAGTAGAATTTAGAGCCAAGCAAATTTTGTTATGCTAAAATTACATTAAGAAACTATGGCATTGTTAAAAAAATTATTTACAAAAGTAAAATAGGTCTAGATACCCCAATTCCCAGGAATATTGGAAATTTAAATTTCTTAGCCAAAAAGGGAAATAGGAACAGGTATATATAATAAAAGCTAAGTTCTGAATTTGATTTGAAAATATTAGTATTAATATATATTTTTGTTACATTTTATGCTTATGAGGAAAAATATACTTCTTGACTCTGTACATTGAAAAGGTTTAGAAATAATTATCAGCTCACTGGAAATGAGCAACCTCAGCGCATGGGTTGTAGTTTCCAAATACTGTTTCCCACTGAAATGAACCAGACATCACTGAAGGCTGACACAGCACAAGGTGAGGCTCGAATATTTGTAATATTCAGGATGCACAGAGGCTGTCAGAGTCTACTGTGATTGCATTACAAGGGGCTGATGAGCCCTGGGGAGGATTCCAGGTCAACAGTGGAACAACCTGACCACCAATAAGTATAATAAACCTAACAACATAAAAGTACATCAAATGTATTAAAACACATAAGATCATTACGATAAATAAAAAGAGAGATGGGATTAGTTAAAAAAGTTAATAATGATTTTCATTTTAAAATAGGAAGATAAGGTAAAAATGTCAATCTTTTTTTCTTGACTTTTTATAACTGTTTTCACTGGGAAAGAAAAAACAGATGGGGAGATTTTTGTCTTCATAGAAATATACTAGCTAATAAAGAAATAAGGAATGATAAAATTAAAATATCGCCATTTTACAACCCTAAGGAATGAATGGATCTAGGCACTTATCAACAACTGCTAATATCACAGAAAAGAAACAACTGGACGTGTATACTCGCTGATGAAGGGACACAGCACCACCTGTGAAGAGGCCTTGATGAAAAGAACTCTTTTTGAGAAAGAAAGAAAGAGAGAGAGAGAGAGAGACAGAAGAAGAAAGAGAGAGGGAGAGGGAGGGAAGGAGGGAGGGAGGGAATAAATACATAAATAAAAGTTGAATATGATAAACCTTCTAGATCCAATTTGCAGGGAATATTGAATACAGAGAACAGAAGGCTATTGTTAAACACCACCACAGGGATGCATTAAGCAAAATTCTAGTCAAACAACCTGTTTTTTTAATTAAATAAATCACAGAAAGAGAGAAAGAGAGAGAGAGAGAAAGAGAAAGAAAGAGAGAGAGAGAGGGAGAGAAGGACATCTGTCTGTCTAGTTACAGTAACCAAATAAATACATGTACTTTATTGGGGTTCTGATTTTAACCGTAAATTGTAAAACAGAATGACATATGTGAAACAATCAGGAATTGTCTCATGACACTGGGTAGCCATTGGATCATATTAAAAGGGTTTATATTTTTAAATGTGACAGCGGTGCTGCAGTTATTTTACAAAAATAAAAGAGTACCTTTTGAAATGTAGATCAACACATTTATGGATAAAGTGATAAAAATTTAAAGTCTATAGAAAGGTATTTGGGATTTGTACTGCTTTTTCACTTAAATTTGTTTTTAGAATAATATAATATCTTACTAAGCTTTTAAAAAATATGATAATTGCCTTCAGATCACATGCCTGGAATTAAAACAATGATTTCACATCTCCTCCTTAAAAGTTCCTCAGACACACTCTGGGCTCCCAAGGGGCCCAGATGGTGGCTTGATAGCTCTGTATTCAAAGAGCCTAGAAAACTGCTGTTCCATAGTAGGTGTTGAAGAATGGTGTTGAATTTGAATGTATATTAATATTATTACCATAGACTTTAAAGATTTTTTCTAGATGAATAAAATACCCACTGATCTTTCCCATTCATTTGATCATAAGACAGGAAGATGTATAAGAGTATTGATCATCATCATTTATTTCTATCTAGTTATTTCTTCAATAAATAAGATTTCCCTGAAATTCTCTTTTTGCAATAATCACAAGGTAGCAACCCGGAACCCACTAACCATGTATCCACAGGGGGGAAAAAAACCTTAATTTAAATTGAACAGGTCATGGCTTCATTAGATACATGATTCTTAGGCTAATTAATAAATAATACATTTTATTGTCTTATTTTTCTTTTATTTTGGCTAATACTTAGTCGAAAAGGTATCTCATCCTATCATTCTCATTAAGACCCTCTAAGCTGCTAGAGAGATGTAGCTCTGTATCAAATTTGTGAACACGTTTGTGTGTAGTTTGTTCTGGCTATAGACCAAGTTTGAACATCATAGAAGTGGGAAAACCTCCTTGTGTTACATGCTTGTGAAATAAATCATGACATTTTTCATTACAGATAGTACAAAATTTAAAAGCTCTTGGTTGGTTTCTTTTTTATAAGTCAATCATTTCTTTGTTTATTTCATTTGAGGTGATCATGCGGAAAATAAAACCAAACATATAAAGTTTGCTACAGAAATTTATTTCAATCATGTGGTTGGATCATACTTAATTTCATATTGTATATTTTTTAACATAAGAGAATAAAAGGAAAAGAAAACTCCCTGAATATTTCCTATCTTCCAAGTCCTTTCTATGTTACCTTTTAGCTCTCATGGCAGCCAGGAGTGGCAGATGGCATTTTATCCTTTGGATAGAGAAAATAGTGGTGATGAGGGGATGTGTTTTGGTGAAGATAATAGACTAATGCAACTTAGGACAAAGTGGTAAGGTACGATGATTTGCCTGACTCAGAATATGTTCTTTCTCATTACAGTAACCTACATCACTTACCATAGGGAGATTAGGTTATTATTCTAATTTAGTGGATAGCCAAAAGGATCTGTTAACAGAGTCTTTCGCACCAAATTAGGTATCTAGAACCCAGGAAGACTTGGGCTGTATTTCAAAGAAAACTTCTCCCAAAGAAGATTAAGGTTGTTCTAAATTCATATAATTGAAAGCTATAGTAGACCTAGGTATCATATTTTTGATATTTTTTAAATTATAAATGCAAAGAAGATAGAAAAGATAGAAAAAATGTATATAATGTCCTTCTTTATATGCAAGAAAGTAGATTTGTGAATCTCTTAAAGTCAACTGTGTCACAAATGCATTGGAAATACTTAAAAGATAGGCCTATATTGAAATGCTGATGTTCTCTAAAAAACCTCTGACTACCTATTCAGAGCGTAGTCAATGTTATTTTTTGAACACAATTATCTAACTAACCATGTCATTGTTTGTTAGCGTAACTAACTTCCGCTTTGCCTTGATACAGATTTTGGAGTGCCTTTATTAAATTCTATAGTACTCTATAGCAGATAAAACAGCTTGCGGTGTTATCTTCCTAAAATAATGTTGATTGTTACAAAGATGTCTCTATGTTAAATTCCTTTTATGCTAGATAGTTCTATAGTTTATCTAAAAGTTTTATCTACATTTATTTTACTTCTTTGTCCATTTCTCTGTGGTGCCATTATGAAATGCAGTATGATTACAATGTATTCTTCATACCCCGGTTTCTTTTTAACATGTGCTTAACAGTAACATTGTTAGTTGTTGAATGTCTCAGCTTGAACAAGAAAATATAGTTCATAGTGCAATAAAAGCAATATTCTTAATTTAAATTTGGTGTCCCTGGGGCTATGCGCTGTTGTTAGCAGTTCTGGATACAACTTTAAAGGCTGTGTGTCTTTTTTTTTAAGCATTGCTCCTTTGGTATGATCCAAAGATTTGATCTTCCTGAACAAAACAATCCCGCATCATGGTTCAAATAAGATAAGGCATACTGTGAAAAGTTTCACAGTGAATAATTTGTAATCTCAAGTGTCTATTTCATCTTTAGAAGAGCTTCTATATCTTAATCTGGGGATTGACCTGAGGTTCATATAGAATTGTAAAAAAATTCCATCCCAAGTTGTCAAAGAAAACAATGTTTTAGAAGTAGAGCAAAAACAAATCAGTCCTGAGGGTCACTTACTTAATTTTAAGTAAGCGTTAATTACTTTTTTTATGTAAAGGGGATTAACTACTTAGCATATGGACTTGTTTTTACATCAGATTAAAAATGCAATTATCTATATACATTGATGTCTTCTCTTAAAAATAGCTTTCTTTATGGAATGAGTGACACAGTCTACTCTCACACCTTAATTACCTCTCCAAGTCAGTGCCAGCGGGACTACATTTGAGGGACATCACCTTCCAAGATTTCTCCAGTGATTCTGACCACTGGACTCACTTGAAAGATGGAGGCATTAATATCTCTATCTGTAGTTTGGTGTCTCGACAAGTTTGCTATCAAAAGTGTTGCCAGAATGCCTTGTACTGCTCATCTTCACTCCTGCAGCAAAGCAAATCTTTTATTTGAAACAGCTGGCACCATTAAGGAATTAATCTTAATTCCTCTTAAGATTAATTAAGGGCATTACCTTGACTAGTCTTTGTAATTGAGGAAACAATAATGCTGAAAGGATGATCAGAAGAAAGATAGCTCTAACAGAGAGGGTTAAAATACTCTGCGTAAGATTTTGCAGGATTTTACGTGCATTCAGTTGTCCTGTCTCCTTCATCTTCTTCCATCTAGAAAGTTCCTCAGTCTTTCACTCTTTCATGGCCTTAACATAGTTGATGAATTAATTGTACATAGGCCGTCTCTCAACTGGGATTTGTTCCATTGTTCTTTTTTTTTGCAGTTTTTGGCTGGGGCTGGGTTTGAACCCGCCACCCCCAGCATATCGGGCCAGCACCCTACTCTGTTGAGCTATAGGTGCCGCCCCTCCCCTTTTTTTAATTTGAGACATGATGTCCATGTCACTAATTTTTAGTGCTGTTAAATTTCTTTATTTGGTTAAGGTGCTGTCTACTGGGTTTCTCCTTTGTACAGTGTTTATTTTTTCATTTGTAACTGCTAAGTATCTTAAAGGGAAATAATTCAAGATTATGCAGATATCTTATTTCACAACACCTTTCTTACCATTAATTTTAGCAACATCTGTAATTCTTGTCTGCAACAGTTATGCCTCTGTTGTTTTTCTTGGATATACTGTCTGTACTTTGCAGTGAGATCATAAATGTGTTCTGGTACATTGCATGAAGGGTATGAGAAAGACCATCAAAACCATCCTAAGATCTGTATTTTGAAAAAAATAATAGAAGGCTTGAATCATTATTCAGTGAGATAGAGAATGAAGAGTTACCTGGTTTGAGAGTATAGTTTACTAATGAACTTTTAGTTATGTTAACTTGGAGATAGCTATTGGTATTCAAGTGGAGATTCAACTAGACATTAGATAAATGAGACTGGAGTTCTGACAGAGGAATGAGAGACAAATAAATTCGGAATCATGGGTATGCAAAGGTGTTTAAAGATCTCTAGGATGAGTTTGGCAATCCAAGGGCGTGTAAACAGAAAAAGAGGAAATCCAGTGTCTGAGCCCTGAGCTACCCCAAGGCTAAGAGACCAAGGATTTTGTGAAATCAGAGAGTGAGGATAAGAAACGGTCACAAGAATTTAAGTCCTTGGCAAAGAAAGCTTGACAAGAGCGTTGGAATTCAAGAAAAATCAGATGGAAGTTTTGAGTCCTAGCTCATAGACAGGTGACCTTATTGGACCTCTCCATCCTGTGAAACATGAATTCATAGTAGAGTTTCTTTCCACATAAACCATTTGAATTCAACACCATTGGGATGAATGCAAATTGCTTGTGTTAGTGATCCCGCCTGAAAGGCAGGGTTATAGGAACATGTCACAGTAGCAGTGGTAAAATCCTCAAATGCCAGAGAAATGCCAATTTCCCAAAATTTAGACCATGTTTTTACTTTTTTTTTTTCATCAGAATAATCAAAGATGTAATGTACTGAAGAAACAGGATATAGCTTGCTGTTGAGCTGGAGTAAGAGAGCTAGTTCTCACTGATTTGATTGTTATACCAATTTCTCAGATTTAAATGGCAGGGAAAAGGAAGGTCTAGGCTTATTATTTCATAGACTATAGGAGCCTTTCTAAGTCAAAAATGCCACAGAAATAAGGACGCGTTGCTACTTTTACCAAAATTTATTGTCATTACTTTAGCATTAATTCAGAAGTTTTCAATGTATGATTCTTAGGGGGAAAAAGAATGGCTGACTTATTTAATTTGGGTGACTTAATCAATTTAATAATTATTCAACTCTGACAATTAAATAATTTTAAACTCAATTTTTGTTTTATTATTTTAATTCATATTCAAGATCTTGTTACACTTCAGTCTAAAGAAGACGAGATACTAGATTTTGGTATAAATTAAGCTTCTGAATTAAGTATAAAATATGAAAAAAAATCTCCTGTTTAGGGATCAATATTCTTCTTTCAGGCAGAGGGATAAGTTAAAACTAACCGGGGGAAATCATAACTGAATAAATAAGACAGATAAAATCATTGTGTTTTTGCTCACCACACACCCTCAACCTTAAACTGCTTAAATTTTCTCCTGATTGCCCAAAGGAGTCCTAGAGACATGACCAGTATTAGTTTACAGTGTTGTAACACTGGAAATAAATATTTTTTACTGCTTTATATTTCCTTAGGGTATTATACCTATTCAATTCCACATTTTAAAATACACACTATTGTGTGGACTTTAGCATGAAATTGTTTTCTACTAACAAAGTTTGATATGCAGAGCATCCCAAAATTGTCCCTTAAAGTCACCATACGTAGAGAAAATGGGAAATTGTAGCTAAATGTGCCTTTATTTACAAAATATTTATTGCAAATATTTAGAAAGTGGTGCTCAACACATGGAGAATATTTTGTAATATTTTGTAAATTTTTGTAATGAATATTTTATCAATAAAGGCCCTGTGGGAAGTAGAAAATTGCAGTAGGGACAAATTTTGGGCCATCTTGCACTTTCACACACATACTTTCTCTAATTACTTACTTTTTTGGTGTGTTTTTTTTTTTTTTTTTACGGTTTTTGGCTGGGACTGGGTTTGAACCTGCCACCTCCGGCATATGAGGCCAGCACCCTACTCCTTTGAGCCACAGGTGCCGTCCTAATTACTTACTTTTTTAAAAAGTAGCACATTAGGCACATTGGTGGGAAGATAGAACTCTCATTTGATGTATTTGCACAACATTATTTTATCCAAATATCCTCTTTTCAGACTACTAAACTGATTCCACAATGTGTAGGTAAATGGGATGAATTTAGGCTCTGAGGAATTAATTAGGGCAGAACATCCTTCTAAAGACAGTTCAAATTGGGACAAATCAGGAGAGGGAATTACAAGGCATTGTTTTTAGAATAAAATTAAGGTCACATGCATGGTGCCTTGAAAACTATAAAAGGTAATGTCAGTTCTTCAAAACTCAGTTTTCTAATGTTTGGCACCTGTTATGCAGTTATAAATACTTGCCGATGAATAAACAGGTTAATAAATAAATACAATTACACTCACCCCAAGGAATAATAAATGCAGCCTTCCTGGTCTCTAGAGGGAGCTGTGATACTGGCTGTTTCCCTTTCCTCAGTGTATTCTTGGATACCTTTGTAAATAGAATAGAATACACTCTGGACCCTCCTGAGAATTACTGTCGCTGATGCTTCTTGGTTTAGTTTTGTTTGGTTGTTTGTTTGATGGTCTACTACATAAGTAGATTTATATTAACAAGGCCTCTTTCTGAGTCTGCCACCTGTATTTCTGTTTGCTCCAAGCTTTTAAGATTCATTCCCGAAACATTTGAATCCTCTTCTGAGGCTCTTGCCAGAGTATTAGATCCCATGTCACAATCGTGGCCTCATATTGGCAAACTCTTCTTTATTCAGTTATATATTTTGATTTCCTTGATCTTGGGATCTGCTCCCAGGTATGATTTCTGAGTTCTTCACAGTGTATTAGCGAGGCCCTGAAGCTGGCTGTCATCACTGTTATCCCTTAGCAGACAAAGTCATGAGTATGGCAGCTAGGAGGGGAGCCAGAGACACATCCCGAGGAAGGTAATTGTCAGGCTGTAAGGCACCAGTCTCATTTGAGGCTTCTGCCTAGTTTTTTTTGCAAAAGTAGGGCTCTATCTTCCATCAAAGGGGAATGGGTATCAGAATAGTCAGAAGATTCAAATTTAAGTGTATTTCCTAATATATCCCACCCCAATGTCAATGCCCTAAGAACACTTCTTTATGAGGGCCCTGACTATGGCATAGGAAACTTACCTACTCTTTTCATTCAGCTTTTTCTGAGGTTTTGACAGTTTTACATAATCTTTTGTATCAAGTCTTTTCTTCTGTCTGTTCCCCAGCTGCAGAAGACAGGGAGTCTTGATAATGAAGCCAAACTCCTTCTGACCCTCACACTCGGTTTTACATCACTGATTCCTAGATCTGAGCTTGTCCTTTACACTTTAAACGAATCATTCTACCTACTTATAGACACTGGTGCCATAGTCCCTACACTTTTTTTCTTTATCCTCTCAAATGTAAGAGATAGACTCCAGATACTAAATTCCCTTCACTTTATCAAGTGCCTTTTCAACAGAGGAGTTTTTTAAAAAACACCACTGTAGCACATGATGGGCTGTCAGTACTTCACCCGTTAACTAGAGATGGGGTTCTCGTTATAAGTGATGCAACTCATCTGCAGAGTCTGTGCCCTGAAATCAGGCCTGGTGCCAACTATATTATGTCAAGTTCTTAGAAGTGGAGCCTGAGACAGGAATTCTTGTGCAATTGATTTATTGAGAGAGTGCTCTTAGGAAAAGATGAGTGAGAAAGAAGCAGACAAGAAGAAGGAGGGAAAAAGTTAAGCAATGGCGTGGCTTCCCCTGGATGGAATCTCCAGGTCTGATCCCATGGGGAGCTCTGCAGTCCTAACTACCCCCGCAGAATGGATTCTGTCTTGTGAGAAGTAAGAATGTTTAGTGTCTCAATGCCAGTTAGTCATCGCCTTTGACTACCCCAGGGAACATAGGCATAACTTCCTTGGCAAGTTGACTGTCATTTGACTGAGGGAAATTATGTAGACAAGGGGCAACTGTTAGCACCAATAATTAAAGCAACTGGGGCAACCCAAGCATTATTTCAGTAAGGGTGCCAAGGATGTTCACCTAATAAGCACTGCTGCTCACATGGACACGTGCAACCCAAGTAAGCAGGAGAAAGAAGACGGGGGGAAATTGGCTCAATGTTAGTCCCACCACCCTATCCTCTGCCAGGGGCTCCCATCAGCTAATTGCAGCTGCATGAATGTGAGTAGGGTTTCCTTGGATGCATTCCTTAATGAACAGCCTCACAGGGCACAGAGCAGAGGTAAAGATAAAGAGAGTGATTCTAGGGGGTTAATGAAAAATGTCTACCATCCAAGTAACACTACAATCAATAATCATTGGAACATATGTTTTATCCTAGTAATCAAATATATGGAAATTAAAAACAAAACGTAAGTACCACTTTTCAGCTTTCAAATTGCCAACAGGATTAGTAAGGGTGTGAGTAATTAAACCTTCTTATACCTTGTGGATGGGAGAGTAATTAAAATGATTCTTTTGTTCTGGAAGGAAATTTGGCAATCCATTCCGAATGTTTTAAAACGACATAAACAGTTGTACGCAGAAATTACACAAACAAAAATTTAATTCCAAAGATTTTTATCAAAATTTAAACTAAGAAACGTATGATGGAAGTTAGTTGACAAAGATTTAACTCTCAGAGATTTTATGATGTTTTTATTTATAATAGAAAAATAATTTACAGTATATGTTGATGGGAACAAAGTAGGTTTTAAACTATCTGCACAGAATGAGACGATTTTGTTAATCTTTTTAAATGTACAACTTTTTCTTAAAAGCCTAAGGTTTAGCTATCTTTATTAATGAGGAAGATAAATTAAGCTTCAGAGTACAAACTTCAAAATTACTTAGAAATTAGAAGGAAAAGAGATAAATGGCACTGATATACATAAAACAAATTGAAACACATTTTTTTTTTTGAGACCGGTGTGCCCAAATTTAAACTCTTGATCACTTCTCTCTGACAATGTAAGCAAAAAAGAAGCATTTAGCAGGTTCATATCCAGCAATTTCCTCATCAGAATATGTGCAAATAGGACATTTGAATCCCTGAAGCCTGAAAAATGCCTTATGTCTTTCAAGTTTTTGAACTATCACAAGGACAATGAAATTCATACTTTGCCCAGGACTATGTCCCCAGCTTTGCTCAGAAAGCACTTATACACCTGCTCTGAGTCCCCCGACCAATTTGATCCTGCTGTCTGTCTAGCACAGGCTGCTTGACAATAATCATATGACCTTGGACTAGAAGTTTTTAACTGCTGACATCCCAAAATCATGATATGGAAAACTTCGGATCCACCTGCTTGCTGATCATCCAACTCCACCTATTTTTCATAAATGCCAGCTATGTTCAAGAGTCTGTTGAAAATATTATGAAAACTTGGGAATGACAAAGGAGATCTTTCCATGCAGTGGTAAGTTTGTCCTTTTGATTGGCTTTTTATTGACTGGGCTATTTTATAGCTCAGATTAGTCAAAGATTAACCTGTAGATTTATATCTGGTGGAGATGCAAATAATTTCTTTACAGGAGAACAGATAACTGCGAAAGTTACAGTTTTATTAACCCATTGGATGTTAACTAGTTCTGTATAGCACTCAGCAATCTTATCCTAACATTACTTCATTACATTTTCTATAAATACCTACATCCTTAAATTCTCATTTCAGCACTTTTAAGATTGCTTCATTAATTACTGAGTTAAATAATATCATTGATATGTGTTCATAGGATATTTTTATAAGAAACATACTATTACCTTTTAGAAAATTATATGTTAGCAGCACTGTTTTAGGTCGTATACTTATTGAAATAGAGAAAAAGTTCAAAGCTGTGCGTGATAATGAAAAACAACTATCATTATGCTTAAAATGATGATAACAGTGGTGGGGTTTGCACACAAGAGGAAGAAAAAAGAGAAATAAAAATATTCTAGTAATTGTTAGAGATTGAAAGAAAATATTCTAGGTTGGAAAAAGTGGTGCATGTCCTTCATATTTTTAAGTGTATGTATGAATAGCATTTCATTGAACTTTTACAAATCTTATCTCACATTGGCTGTATACATTTTCCTTGGTTCTGCTTTTTTCAAAACCTTTCAGAGAGGTTGCATTTGCATATGAGTGAGAAAACTAATGAAATGATATTGAAACCACCGTTTATGAAATTAATAAAGGAATAAAGGGCTGTAAGGTGATAAGGGCCTGAACTCTCCAGAAATATGTGGATAGCTAAAAAAGACAACCATTGTTTCCTAACTTTCTTTCCCATAATTGGTTTCTACCCAGGATTCATGTAACTAATAATGGTCATAAGATTTGTAGTTTTCTTAATCTGTCCCATAGTAACAATACCATCATGAAACCTACCTAAGGTAGGTCTTTGAGATAGCATCTAGATCTTGCATTCTGGCGGACCGACTGACCCAAGCAGACCAATGGCCCATACCAAGAAACTGACTCAAAGGGTCTTACAACCTCTGCCTAGGAACTGATTCAGTGCAGGAAGACAATTTTCATACCCCAATGATTTCAACCCCCAACCCAACCAATCAGCAGAACAAATTCCCTACAGACTTAAAGGCCCCTGCCTGCCTAATCATCCCTTAAAAACCTCAACTCCAATTTTGCAGGTGACATTTGAAAATTTCTCCCTATCTTCTCAATCAGCCACTGTAAATAAACTTTTTCTTTGCTGCAACCACTGCTCTCTCAGTGTACCATCTTCTTTCTCTATGTGGGCAACATAACTCAGTTGGGCAGTAATAATATAAAGTATTTCTCCTACCCAGATGTGATTTAAAATAAAATCTTAAGCCTCCAATTGACTGAATGGACCCCTTCTAGGCCAAGGAGACCCCAGAAATACCCTAAAGCTGGGTTCTGGCCATGAGAAGGGAGGTCAGATGTGCCTCATCATGTCCCCTTCTCTTCTTGGACTTATCCTCTGTAACTCATTCACGGACCTAAGGCTGTACAAGACCAAGCTTAAGCCACACCTGCAGCTCATCCATTTACTTAATAGATCACTTCAGTCTGGGAACTTATATATATGTCTGTTATATGTCTCATGGCTTATCTCCAATTAACAGACCTCCTTATCTTAAAATACTCTCAGCTTTTAGAAAAAGCTTTATTTCTTTAATCAATTTCAAAGCAAAGAATCTTTAAAGTCACCTGTAATCTGTAGTCTACTTCTTTGAGATGTCTTGCCTTTGGGGATCAAATTAAGGGACACCTTCCATGTATTATTGATTTATGACTTTCTACGTAATTCCTGTTTCCCTGAAATGTATGAAACCCAACTGTAACCCAACCATGGCAAAACTATTTGCTTAAGGTTTCCTTGGCATGACTCTTTAGGCTGTGGTCACACATATCTGGCTCAGAATTAATTTTAAGAGTTTGGCTTTCTTTCACACATTGAGTGGACACATTCAAAGGAAATTCCTATAAAAATATTATATTCCCTTTAAGCCAACAAATCCCTGGTGAAAAGAAAAGTCTTCCCAGTCAAATTCCTCAATGGAAAGCTATTAAATGAGTAGGTTATTTTTTAAAAAAACAACTGGAGTTAAAATTGTAACCATTGAAATCAGTTATGTGAAATAAATGCATTAACTATCTAATGCCAGACAACAGAAATATATACCAAAATATAATGGCAGCGAATTTCCATCAGAAGTAACAGACTGAATTTAATGCTAAGGAATTTACTCCCTTGTCAGCCTGTTCCCTTTGCCAAGTGTTTAGTACCAGGGATTTTTCTATAGCATGATTGCAACTGTTTCAGATTTACATTCATTTCTGAATGGTTAACTATCAAAGTTGCTTTTAATTTGATGACCTGCCAATTCCTTGATATTATATTTGTTCTTCTCCTGGAGGACAAGGTTGCATCTATATAGACTCATTTTTTTAAGTTTAATAATTCTTTCAGCATAAAGGATTTTTGCAAACATTTGACTGAAGATGTGCTTGATTAGATTATTTTTAAATTCTTATTCTGCAAAGGTGGGATATTGATGGTAATTTTTCCACCTCTTCCTATTTCAGAACTCTTGAAGTAGCAGCCTTACATCTTTAGAGTACTTGTTGTGATACGATCACCCCAGACATTTTGATATAAGTTTTAGTAATTTTCTTCTGTGTATCAAGTTTAGTCTTAAGAATCTAAAGATTCGGTTTTATTTCTAATCCTATAGATCATGATATTATGTATTTAAGAGGATGTCATCCTATTCTGTGAGACCTTTCCCCTTATCTAAATTTCAAACATTTGGCAAAGGTAGATGTTGACGGACTGACAATTAAAATGGTGAAAAGAAAATGTCATTGATGAAATCTAGATGCCTTCTAAAGAATCAAGGGTGAATAAGAGACATCTAGGAGACAATTGTTTTTAATATCAGATGCATTTTTGGAGGTTATTCTAGTTACAAGAAAATCTGTCAGAGTAATAAACAAAAGAAAACAAAACTAGTGTTTCACATTTAAATTTCAGAACAGCAATCCCGACACAATTTTTGCCTATTGCAAACTATCAGGAATTAATTTATCCTGCTCTCTGGTCACACTGAATAATTAACATTGATAAGTAAAAAGGAATGGTAAATGATTGGAATTCCCTATGTCCTTTCTTTCTCTTTTTGTTTTGTTTTTTGGCACTCATCCTACAAATTGTACTTTTTGGTGAAATGCCAGTATTTAAGCTTGTATGAAAGTTGAATTATATTGCAAATATTTGGGATGATCCTAATATAATCTGAAATACATGAAAATAAAAATTTCAAGGTTAAACCTAAAGGTCCCATCTTAAGCCATGCCTGGATTTTACGTAAAACATCCCCAAAGGTACTTTTGTCTAGACAGTCATTCCTTTAAACCAAAATCTATCTCCTTATAAATTCTATCCAGTTTATTATTCTGACTTGTGAATCCCAGTGCTTGCTCAGTTTATAACACTTTCTAGAGAAAGTCGTATCCCCTGTATATTGATGACCATGTCTTAAAGCTTTAAATGTTTGTACACTTGATCAATGGATAACCATTTCATAAGCTAACGTATTAACTTTGGTGTCATCTCCTGCAAAAAGATGAATTGCGTCAATGGAATTCTCATTCTTGGATACTCGAATTGTGAATTAGAAAGTAATAGAAATCATTGGTAGTGGAAATAAACACAAAAGTAACTACAGAGCAAGTGTGGAACTAGACTGGCTATCATAAGAAATCTAAATTATGGCAAGGAAGATACTCCAAGTAAGCAGAAATTTGAAGATAGAGAAACATATGAACAGAGTGGAGGCCAATAACGCTGGTGAATGGTGAGAGAAGCAGTTGGAAGACCACTAAAGGGAAACCAAAAGGGTCAGGGGAGAGAATGAGCACACAGGGGCTAAAGGTGGATTGAACAGCAATAAAATCATCTTCCGGTTTCTGCATTTTGTTGGAGTTTCAGTGAGGCCCAATGGCATATTAATATCTTTTCTTTGATTATGCCCACATAATTCCTGCCTTTCACACTGATTGTTGTAATAATCACCGTCCCTACTTTAGTTAATTTAAGAAAGGCTCTGTTCTTACTTTTTTTTCAATTTCAGAAATGTTAGGAAGTACAGATGTTTTGTTTACATGTTTTGCTTTTGTTCAAATTGAGTCAAATTTATACAGGTAAGTGTGCCCTTAACCCAGATAGTGCGACCTGTACCCCTTAGGTGTGAAAGGCTCTGTTAGGTGTTGTTTTTAATCACAATCAACTAGCTGCTTTAAGCAGCCCGAGAGTGACTATAATACTGTGCTTCAGCTTTTATGCCTCCATGGATTTTCTGTGTTCTATTTCCTGTTACTCTAAGCGTTAGGAATAGTTTGATATTCATTGAAATGGCCCCTCATGAGGACTATTTGAAAATACCAATGAAAGCATTGTAACAAACTAATTAAGACCTGGCATTTCATATAACATACCACAGAGCTTTTTGTTCCCTGAAGGCCAAATTCTTGCTTGCAATTATGATACAAAAAAAATTTTAAAAAGTACATTTTCAAAAGCAAAAGACAAATAATATTATTTTGAAGGTATGCGATAGGGAATGATAAGATAAATTACAAACTAGACCAAGAAATTCCAGTAGTAAAACAAATCAATAACCAAGCATCTTCATTCATGTATCTGGAGGAGTAATGGAGACCCAATTTATCCTCCTACTGCAAACAATAAAAAAGTTGGGGAAAATGCAACAGAATAGATCAACAGAAATAGATTTAAAAATGACAGAAGACAGAATCTGTTAGAGGTAAGACTGCACCCCTGAGCTGTTCAGGGGACCTGGTGTGGTTCACCCAGCAGAACTAGCAAGTGGAAAAGGAGGCAGCTGAGATGCCAATACAGAAAGAAAGAAGTGTAATTTGTATTTAAAGGAAAGCAGAGATGAGTGTAGACTTTTCCAGGGTAGGGGGAAAGGGTCCCTGTTGCAAGTAAGAGAAGATCCCACACAAAGGCAATGCACCTAAATAAGTACTTTCACCCCAATTCCTCCTACATTAACCTGCAAGAATTCCTATTGGTTCCTCCAGGCTTTCAGGCTTGCTCTCCTGGTTTCATTGGTGATGGATCACCTCCATTGTCACATAAATCCAATTTTCTTTATTTTGCATCAATATTCTTTATTTTGCATCAATATTCATTAACTGTTAATTTACTAGTGATGGTGTGATGGTGTCTGTTGGACCTGTGATGTATGTACCACTGATGGTGTGCATTCTTCTGTGACAAGGATCATTATCTTTATTTTATGGGGGGGGGCTTATCTTTGTTTTATGTGGGGCTAGTGGTCATGTGTCACAAGGTAGAAGTTATATTTTGCAGGAATATCACATCTTTGGTTCACACTCACCCAAAATTCCTCGTTTCACTTCAGGACCCTTTCTAACTTTCCTATTGAGAAGGCCATAATTCTCTCCCACCTCCCCATGGCCCCTTTAACCTCTTTTCATCTTTAATCAGAATCAATAGACAAAAATAGTAAAATAGTTACTATAATTTTATTTTATGTATTCAAAAAAGTGAAAAAGTTTTGAGCTTCTTAAATAGAAACACAGGACATGTAAAAAGGATCCAAATCAAACTTTTAGAAATGAAAACTACAATGGTTGAAGTAAAAATTGCATCGTTGCATCGAACATTATTAATAATAGATACTATAAATGAAAGATTAATAAACTTGAAGGGAAATCAATAAAAATTATCCAAAGTGAAATACGTAAAGAATAAAAACCTAAACTAAGAACCCACTACCCAACAAAGGATAATATGTGTTCTTTTCAAGCATATATGGCACATGGAACATTTACCCAAATGGGCCATCTTCTTAGCCATAAAATAAGTCACGATTAATTTAAGAGGATTTAAATCATACAAAGCATATTTCACGACCAAAGTATAGTAAAAAAAAAAAAAAATCAATGACCAAAATATATTAAAAAATAGAAAATATTTGAAAACTAAATAGCATATTTGTAAATAACCCATGGGTTAAAAAAGAAATCAATTAAAAAAATTAAAAAAAAAAAAAGAACTAGGAAGGTCTCAAATGACCCAAGCTTCTATCTTGACTATGAAATCAGAAAGTATGGAGCAAATTAAACAGTAGAATGAAAATTTGAACAGAGATCACTATAATTGGATATAGAGAAATAATAGGAAAAAATTAAATTAAAAAGGATGTCTTTGGGAAGGTCAATAAAATTTACAAGACCTAATCAGATAGATTGGGGAAAATGAAAGAAAATACAAGCTACCAAATAGCAGGAGTAAGAGGGATGATCTCCTTACAGATTCTGCAGGGAAGCAGACACACGGCAAACACCTCCCATTGTACATTTTACATATGTGACATTTTTGCATGTTAGTCATACTTTAATAAAGATATAAAAAAAGACCATTTCTAAACACAGATTAAAAATTATACTCTGTTTCAGGCAATTATTTTTACTTTGGGTTCTTAATAAAATATCTTTTTTTTCGTAGGGTTTCTCTCTATGGCTTTTTTCTCTAGGTTATACATGTTTTTACATTTAGCAATATATTTAAATATTCAATACCTATGAAATTTTCTGTACTAGGCACTTGATATACATATATTTGTTGAATGAATAAATTACAATTTAACTAGATGGGGAAAAGTACACATTAGGTAACTTTATTTCATGTATCTACCTATTGGCTTTAACGTGAAAGGGACTCTGAGGAATGCTGCTATATTATCCCAATTGGCTAACTACTTAGAATAAATATTGCCTTTTTTCTCTCCAGTATTCCCTCAATAGAATTTTAGATTTTTACTCTGTAAGAAATTTTCTTATTTATCAAGTCTTGGGCATGTCTCCATGGCTTTTGTTTAATAAGGAAGAAGTTCTGTTCCATTCGTTTCAGGGTACTGGGCAAGCTAGCATAGCTGGTATAGGTTTGTGTCTCAGCTGCTACAGAAAAGCAAACACCCACTCAGGTTTCTCTTGATTAATAATTTGTCTCATCTTTATGTAACCCCTGGAGAACCAAAGGAATTTAAAATTGTTCTTATTTTCCAAATTATTTCTCTTGTGGCTCTGACTCAGGAAGCATGACTTTCAGAAGTTTCAATCTGTCTTGAAATGGTATGAGTTGTTTTAGAGAAAAACTTGAAATATATTTAAGTGGCCCTGGAATAGCAAGAGATATTTCAGGTTTATATTGCAGAAATAGTGCTTTCATTCAAAGGTTGCAGTGGGTTTTTCATTACAACAAACATTCCTTGCTTCCATTCTATATATACAGGAGACTGGGCTGTTTTCCATGGCGGTTGAGTGAGTGGCATAAGGATGTTGCAAGGCAGAGTTGGGTCCAGCCCAGGTTTTGGAGTGAGAAGATCTGGGTTAGAACCCAGCTCTTCAAGGATCCAAGTATATTTCTTTTGGGGGGTAGAAGTATATTACAGTGAAAGGGATCTTTGCAACAGTGCAAGAAAAAGAAAACTGGAACACAGGGTTATCACAGGGCACCATCACATGGAGATGGAAGAAAAATTCATGACAGAAGCCCCAGTCTCTGAGTGAGCAGGGATTTTGGTAATGTCCCTACTCCTGACCAACTCTGTAGGTGAGAGCAGAGGCACCAAGGCTGCTGCACACCCCCGGTTGGTTGGTTGGATGTGTTGTCTGAGGATGGGAGGGAGGATGAGAAGAGAGAAAGACTAATTCCAGCTGCATTATCTCACTCAAATAGATCAGATTAATCGATCAATCTGTTATGGCTGAAGTTTTGATTTATTTCATATTTTGAGCTGAAACATACTAATCGTAGAAACAATGCAATTCTACCACATAAGCTTGAAACGATGCATCCCTTTCCCCCTTTTGTCATCTTACTAACCACAGGCAGAGCAAATATCCTTAACACATACCTCTGTGTTTACTGCCTCCTCCAGAAAAATGCAAAGCTCTATGAGGCCAGTAAACTGTTCTATTTTGTTGACACTTTAATACAGTTCTTGTTACAGTACCTGACTTAGAGCAAAGAGTTTCACAAATTTGTAATGCCACACCAACATTGATAAAAATGCTGAATGGAAGGGGTTAAACCTCAAAAGGCTTTATAAATGAAATATTTTTGCTATTTTTTAAAATTTAGAAAGAAATTGAAAAAGCATAAAAGGAGAAGAAGGAAGATATATTCTGACACTGAGAACAGAAACGGTACAAGGCCATGGAGAGGGATGTGGCCTTGTTCATGGAAAGGCATAATGAGAGAGCTATTAGGGCCCTGAAGACTCCAAATATTGTTTCTCAAAACATCAGATTCCATAACTAATCCTTAATGCTCTGACTTGTATTTATTACATATATGAGGGCTATCCAAAATGTATCTAGATATCTATTATAAAAAATAGAGACATATTATATGGAAAACATTAAAATATATATTTTTAAATTACAAATAAAATTACATACATATATATTACATATAAAACATTAATACATATATGTCAAAAAGACAATCATTTAAAAAGGGAAATAACAAATCTAAACATTTCCCCGTCTATCTACAGAACCCTGCTTCCCCAAGCAGATTTTTAATTTTTGTTAGTTTAATTTTGTTGTTTCTTTTTATCTTCTAAATAATATGCTTACCCTATAATCTCTTGATGTGTCAGTTTTAGACGTTGTCAATTTGACATTATGTATTCTACTTGTAGAATCGTGGATTAACATTTAGCTCCTTTCTGTACGTCCAGCCTCAATTTCTCTTTCCTGCTTTTCAAGTGTAATTACCCTTCTGCTTTTGTGTTGCATCCTAATCAATATCTATCTTATTGTGTCTGTTTCACTGTTGATCAAAAACCATGCTGTAAACACATTTCTTTCCTGGAGTTATAATTTCTTATACTATTTTCTCCCATTTGCTTTCTTTTGAGTATTTTTCAGCATTCTGTTTCCATCTGAAAGAATAATTCAGCCACATCTATTACAATTGCTTCTTTTCAACAGCCTTCTCCCATATCTGTCAATGTTTTCCTTTCACTCAAAGCTTTTACAGATAGTTTGCCTGAATACTCCTTAGTAAATTACTCTTGTCAGTTCCAACATAAACCAGGGGTTCTCCAAGGCCTTGACAGACATTATTCCAGAAGTTCTCTTTATTCTTCTCCAGTTGTAGAGCTCTGATTTCCTCAATTTTGCGTCTTTCTGTTTTGCAACTAGAAATTAAGTGGGGAGTGACTAGGTTTGTATAAAATATCTGAGAGCTGTAACAGACGTCTGATACAATCTAGTCCAGTTCTTTCATTTTACTGATGAGAAAAACTGATGCTCAAGAAGGCAAAACAGCTGACTAAGATCTCCAGATTGGTACCAGGAGAGTAGAAATGGTGACTTGTCTCTAGATTTGGAGCTTTTTACCACTTTTGGAACCCTCATTGTTCATTATGCATACTCTAAAAGAAACAGATGCTCTCTGTCCAGCTCAGAGCATGGATGCTTCCATCTTTTCTATAGAACTTAATGGCTTTCTTTCTGTGTCAGATGTCACATTCAATTCTTCAGTGATGTTCTAGTGGGTGGTATTGTTTAATAAATGAGGTAAACCATGCTTCCCCCATGTCTCAATACTGCAGTGAGAGGGCTTCCTCCTTCACAGTGCTGAGCCTTCATTTTGAGCTAGTTGGTTGTACATTTCAGGAAACAATTTGTTAATGGTTTTGAACTCAAATATGCTTACAGATTGATGAATTGAGACTTTTGTGGTATCTTCTTTTATTGTGCTTCTGATTTTTATGTGTTGCTAAGTAGGGAAATATACTACGTGACTTTCTGAGTCACCAACTGTTGATACTCCTGAATTGGCCTCTCTAGTGAGGCTTCCCGATAAGCCTCATTGCAGTTGTGATTAACATACAAACAGTTGTGATTAACTGTTACAAACATCTGTGCTGCGATTACAACCACCATTTAAAGGTAGCTCCAGATGTTCCGTACTCAATACTACATCCCTACAAGGTGCCTGCTGCATGGAGTTGGTTACATTAGAACTGTAAGTTTCAGCATATCTTATGAGTGTTTATACCAGGAAAACATTCGCTCTCACATATTTACCATGTTGATGTCCAAGCTAATTGTATTCACAGCTCACATAGCCCAGAAAAGAGGAAAAACAAGTGGTCTTAAATTAGTTCACCCTTGACTGAGGATCATAAGGATTTCCAGTAAGAAGGGGGGTAGGGGGGAGGTTAGGCAAGTTCCTACCCAATGGGAATAATGCAACAGGATAGGACGCAACAATGCAACCTGGGTGAAGGGCACAACTACAACTTGGCCTTGACCTTACAAATGCAAACAACATAACCTGATTGTATTCAGCCTCATTTTGAACTGAAATTTAAAAAAATAAGATGGTGCAACACTTAGAAGTGGCCTTTCAAGTCCTTTGCTAGGCTTTCTGCATACCACACCTTCCTTCCTGGGCAATTAATGCTGTGATTTCAAAGATAATCAAACTACTTATCAGGAGAATTTTTTCAGCATACTGTTTCCATCTGAAAGAATAATTCAGCCACAGAATGTGAGAGATAGACCTTCCCCTAGAATTAGGTGAGAATGGTGTTATTGACTATACATTTATATGGCCTAAATAAAGAGAAAAATGTTCATTTGAACCCTTTTGCCTGATATTTATCTACACATCAGTAAACACACATTCTGACACTGATAGGTTTCAATGTCAAACCTGGAATTTAGAAGATTTACAAAAAGGGTCAGGGAAGCAGAATGTGCTTGTGTTGAAAGATATACTTCAAAACTATTATGAAAAGAGTATAATTGTCTTACCACAACAAATAAGTAAGCGAGGTGATGGAGGCCATAAATGCATCAATGTACACAGTACTGATTTAATAAAGAAAAAAACAAACAGAAAAAGAAAGGAGAGTTTATCCACTGAGTTCTCTGGGTAATTATATAAATCAACTATGATTACTACTGAGAAGAGGAGTTCAAGTATAAATTGATGGTGTTTGTATAAAATATAATTTTTCTGGACCTAGTTGCTCAATCACTGACAGTATTTGTTGTTTGAAAGTTTCTTTTATTTGTTTATGTTTAATTCAATGTTTATTGTTTTCCTACGCATAAAGAAATTTTGTTCTGTACTTCCAAGATGGCAGAACTTGCTTTTTGCTAAAGTCCACCCCGGGTTGTTCTGCTGAAGCCCTGGATTTACTTTTCCTCTCTTACCACCTTTCCTGGCATAAATATTGGCCAAATAAGTTAGAATTGCTTTGCACTCTGCCCTGCTCATGCTGTGGGATGGGGCTGGAGATTGGAGATGTCACAGGAAGGAGAGTAACTATAGTGAGATGGAAATGTGTTGTTTTGAAAAGGAAAAATGTGTTGCTCTTTTAGAAATAAGGAAAATAGGGCCAAGAATTGGGGTTTGTTAATAAAAGGACTTCCATCAGTTAATTAACTTTCTTGTGCTTTCCTTATAACCTTGGGAAGGGTATAGTAAGTAATTTTAGATATATCTTTTCTTATTCCCTCTTAAGGAAGTCTGATCCCAACACAGCTTTATGTGGTAGTATTGGTATGGGAAATAAAATATGTGGGCTATAAAAAAGAGGAGTGCCCATCCCTCACGCCACAGCCCTTCTCCACTGAGGCTCATCTGGAGTTAACAGTGTCCTACTGTTTTATAGGAGATCAAGGCAGGAGCGTTTTATAGGAGATCAAGGCAGTGACTAGTAAAAACGTGAGAAGTGACTCTTAGTGGGGCTGGGTCAACAGGGAGATACCATTTGCTGAGATGTTTCATGTTTCTAATAAAACACAAATTCTGCATTTCCTTCTGTACTGCAGAGCAACACTCTCAGTCACAAGTAAGTTATGTGGCCTATGTTGAATGCCATGAGATGTTAGAAAAGCTGGATGCTGCCAGAGAGTAGTGTGTAAATTTCCAGAGAGGAGGAGCTTAAAATTTTCCATTTCTATTCTTGCAGTGAAATTCTATTCTTTCAGTCTAAGTTTGATCAATTTCTTCTTTTCCCCACAATGAGAAAATTTATTTAACTTCTTTTTTTTTTTAAATTTAACTTCTTTATGTAGCAGTGCTGAGATCTATGCATGAACTAAGGTGGGGATAACAAAGGACCCTGGAATGGATTAAGATAATTCTTGATAACTTCCTTTTTTTTTGTAGGATTAGGGTTTTGTATAGCAGAGGGGGTGTGTGTATGCTTCCAAGGTTCTGACTAATTCAGTCCAAGAACAAGACACCTGTGTTTTTCATTCTAAAGGCCAATTATTCTTGCCTCCTCATAAGTTCCAGTGATTCTCATTTCATGGGGCACGTTCAGGAAATATGGGGGACTGCAATGTTCCTGATCATGATCTCCATCCTGAACATTCCAGAGTCACTGTATGTTAGTTCTCTTGCTGCTAACAAATTGCGGTAACAAATTACCACAGATGCATTGGCTTGAACAACATAAGGTAATTATCAGACAATTCTGCAGGTTAAGTCTGACCTAGGTTCACTGGGCTAAAATCAAGCTGTTGGAAACTATATTCCTTTCTGCAGATTCTAACGGATAATCCCTTTTCTTGCTTTTTCCAGCTTCTAGAAAAGCCACAATTGCTTGCCTTGTGAGCCTCTTCCTGATCCCCAAAGCCTGCAAGGGTAGGTTAACTCCTTTCCACATCACAGACCTCCATCCCCCTCCTCTTCATTCTTTTCTTAGGACTTTTGTGATTACATTGGGTTATCTGGGACAATCTCCCTATTTTAAGGTCAGCTGATTAGTAACATTAATTACATCTCCAACCTTAATTCCTTGTGTCTATGTAATCTAAAATATTACTGGTCTGGGGTTAGGATGTGAATATCACCCACGATCTATTCATTATTCTGTTTACCACACACTATCTTTCTACTGCCTATGGCCTGTGCTCCAGAGACATGTACCCTGCTGCAGGCAGAACAATTCAACCAAGAGGTCTCACCAACCTTCTAAAATCAATATAGACAAGTTGAACTCATGATCTGACTTATCCTTCCCCAAGGAGAACTTTTCTTCCTCAAGGCTTTTTTTTACTGATGGTGGCATGATTATTCTCTCCATCACTGAGACTTAAGCTTTCAAAATGATTGAGAGCTTTTATTTTATATCCAAGTTAATTCTGAAATCATCTTTATCTCGCTCTGTAGTGCTTCGGAATTCTATCTCTTTATTACAGGTCCAGCAACCAAAACTAGAATTTTGGTCCTCATTTTAACTCAACCTATTTCAATCAAGCCTTAGCAAATTTCCTAGCCTCCTCTGACGCCTGCCGTCCTGATGCGCCAGTCTATCCTATACCTGCTTTTATGCTGAGCTCCGGACAGAGCTCTAGACAAGTCTGACCAGGCCACTTTCTCATTCTCCTTCTCAGGGGGTCCTCCATGGCAGCTCCTCAGCCAGAAACTCACATCTCTCCACAATATGGTTACAACTTACTTTTCAATCAGATCAAGCTTCAGTTAACATTTATTTCAACATTTGATTCTCACTTAATCTTCCAAACACTACAAGGTGAGCTGTGCATCCTCCTCTGAAACCCAGAGATGAAAAACCTTGACCCAGGTCTTCTAGTGCATTAGCAGCAGAATTGAGACATAGATCTTTTGACCCCAACTTCACTGTTGTTTGCAGGATGACCTTGGTAACTTTATCTCCTACTGCTCCATTAATGTGCAGACCAAGGTCCTCATTTTCACTCTACCATCCCCAAGTTCTCAGTGAAGTCTCTATTCCTACATGTCTTTGTCTTCAAATCATTCCTGCCTACCAAAGTTAAGTTCATCTTTAAGGCCCATTTCATAAGTTACAATCTCTATGTCATCTTTTACTCTTGCTCCTCAGTTTGAGTCTTTGTTGATCCTTTTTGTCACATTGTTCTGTCAGCCTTGTTGACATAAGTGTACAGTATTAAGATTATCTGGCTATTTGCCTTGCACTGTAGTATGGTTTGTGATGTGTCCCCCAAAGCTCATGTGTTGGAAACTCCTTTGCAACAGTGTTTTGGAAGGTGGGGCCTAGGAAGAGGTGATTAGGCCATGGGGCCTTCATCTTCATTAGCAGATTTATTGGGTGGGCTCATTATGGGACAGTGGTTGTCTGATACAGGTGACATCTCCTTCCTATCATGCTCCCTCTCACTCTCCTGCCCTTCTCTTTTGGCCATGGGGTAATGCAGCACAAACACCCTCACCAGATGTGTGCCTCTGGCTCTTGGACTTCTCAGCCTCCAGTAAGGTAAGAAATAATTTTTTTATTTAACAAATGACCTAGTTTGTGTACTCTGTTACAGCAAAATGGACTAAGACAACCACCATCTTCCTTAATCAGCATGCTGTGTTGGGTTTGGCTCATGGACTGAGGGTCTAGACTCCATTGCCTCTTATTGGTTGTGTGACCTTAAGCAAACTAGTCAATATTTATGTACTTCATCTATAAAATGGAAGGGGTGAGTGGTATCACTTTTGGGGTTATTGCCAGCACAATTTTTATATTGTATTTAGAACTGTATACCTGGCTCAGAATAAGAATTCAGAATTTTTAACTTGCAATTTTGCTTTCCTAGTTTTTGTATCACACCCCTCTCTAATGCATAGAGCAACATGTTCTATACAGACACCAGAAGGTGAAAACACAAGTTTATCTTCTCATTTCACACAAAGTATGAATGTGATTTTTTTTTTTTTTAATCCATTTCCATCTAATTTGAAAATAGGTAGAGGATAACTGTGTGTCTAATTAAAGTATAAATTTGAAAAAAAAAGAGATAAAATTGTATATCTAGATTCTTTCCTTATTTCAGTTTCTCTACAACTGTGCTACTATTATACTCCAGGATTCTCTATTCAATTTCTTTCTGCATTTCCAGCTGGATCTCTTTTTGCAGTCACATGACCATGATGTTTCTGGAGACACAAAAACATTTATTGTTTCCGTGTCTGGTAGAATGGTAGGAAGCACGCAACAATGACAGGAAAATGAATCAAGCTTTAAGCTCATCATTAAATAAGAATGCTGACAGAATTCACAATGAATATTTTTTTTATGAAGGATTTCAAAGCATTACAACTTTTGTTCTGTTATCAAATTATACACAGACAAGATGGAGGGCTTTGACTCAGCAGATGTTTACATAAAAATGTTATCTAGAACATTTAAATACCTATTAAGGCAGGTACTATTGGTTAATAACCCCAACACCCGCTCACAGTCCTTTTCCCTTGCCCAGGTTTTGCCCGCTACCCTTCCTGCTAGGAATATACACACAACACGTTTTTGGCTCATGAAATCTTAAGTAGCTGTCTGTTGGGGGCAAATTCCTGGGAAAGCTTTTTGTTTTCTTTATTCATAAAACAGCCTTTGATCATGGCTTTTATTTCTGCGTTTTGCCTCTCTGTTTTTAAATGTCTCAATGTTTGAAATGCCTGGATTTGTAGCAGTAATCTTGTGAGCATGAGAAAAAGGAAAAAAAAAGCCAAGAGAATAGAGAGGTGGAGCTAATGTTCTGGAGATGCTCACTCAAAGCTAGCAGCATCCATCTCCAGACTTCTTGTTGTGTGGGAGGGAAACTCTCTCTTTTATATGACTTATTTATTTGGATTTTTCTGTACCTTGCCCCTTAAAATATCCATAATCAATACAACTATTAAGCTCACAATAAGCTTGCAGTCATCAGCTGCTAAACATCAAATGCAACCTTCTCTGGGTGTGTTTCTAGAGGAGAATATACAGATCCTTGATGTTACTGTTGTAATAATCACCACCTTTTACCATCTATGACAGTGATTTTCAACCAGTGTGACACAGCACTGGTGTGCCATGAAAGAATCTTAGATGTGCCATGAAAAATTTTAAGGATCATTAATTAAATTATTTTTGAAAGAAGTTCAAAGTGTACTAAGTATATTCTTTTCCTTTTTAATTTTTTATGATCAACATAATTTAAGTGTGCTGTGGAAGTTTAACTATAGGTTCAAATTTGCTATGAGATTAAAAAATAAAAGGTTGAAAAACACTGATCTACAACATTAAAAAATTGGGATGTAGGTAGAGATAACAGTAGGAAGCCAGAGACTTCCATTTGAACTTATAATATTTCTTTCTCCTTTAGATTTTTTAGAATGAGGTTTTTGTTAAGTGACTCTTACTTTTAACAGCCAGATGTGATATGAATCCTTTGGTCAGACAAAAAAAAAAAAAAAAAAGAGAGAGAGAGAGATGATTTGTATTTTTAAATTCTTTTAAGACCTGAGCATGCTCAAGGAAACATGGAGAAGTAGGGTTGTGTAATTAAAAGCATCATGTATAAAATCGTAGAGGCTGGGTTTGAATACTGAAGCTATATATATATATATATACACATATATATATATATATATTTTTTTTTTGCAGTTTTTGGCCAGGGCTGGGTTTGAACCCACCACCTCTGGTATATGGGGCTGGCGCCCCACTCCTTTGAGCCACAGGTGCCGCACTGAAGCAATAATTTTTAACTATGTGACATGGGACAAGTTATCTTTTTTTCTCTGATACTTAGTTTTCTCATCTGTGAAATGAGAATGATAGTAGTAATTAACTTACATTATTTCCGTGGATATTAACCAAGATATGACAATTTGACCGTTTAGTGTTGTAACCTTCTATTACATGTTAGTCATGAGGGCGATAACCTCTCCACACAGCCTCCACCTCACTGTTAGCTAAAGACCTTGCTTCCTACTTCACTGAGATACTAAAGGGAACTTCTTCAGACTCCCACCAGCAGATCTGCCCACCTTCCAGCATCTGTCTCCACATACTCTGTCATCCTTCCTGTCATCAGTCTGGTGACAGTCACCAATAACTTCTGCATTGCCAAATCCAGTGATCAATTATGTTCTCATTCTACTTGACCTGTCAGAAGCATTTGAGGCCAATGCTCCCTCGGGCCTTTTTTATATATTTTCTTCGTTTGGCTTGCAGGCCATCACACTCCTATAGTTTTCGTCTTAACTTTCCTCCTCTCCCCCTGCATCCATTAAACTTTTAAGGTAGGAATGACTAAGGGCTCATTTTTTTCTCATCTTTTCTTCCCTACTCTCTTGGTTTTAAAATAGCATTCAAAATCCAGTGATTCTTAAATTGACCTTTCCTATCCACTTCTCCCCAACTCTACACCAACATATCCAAATGCCAACTCAACAGCTACTCTCATCATGTATTAAAAATTTAAAAATCAACATGTCTCAAATTAAACTCAGTCTTTTTCCCACTGTCCTAACATGACCCTCCCTAGTTCAACTGGTAGCAACTCCATTTTAATTAATTTGGTAAAAAAATTTTAGTCATTCTTTCTCCCTGTGTCCTGTAGGTCACACTCAATCATTCAAGAAACTCGATCATTAATATACCCAGAGCATATTACTACACGCCAATTGAACTGTTATTAACAGTTAAGCTAAGTCTTTCCTTCGATAACTACAACAGCCCGTCTGGTGTCATGCTTTTAACCTTTCCCACCAACATCCTATTTTCTACCCAGCATCCATAGTAATCTATTTTATTTAAAACATTAAGTAAAATCATGTAAGATTCATATTTAAAACCCTGAAAAGCTTTCCAATTAACTCTAAGTAAAAGTAAAAGTCATTAAAATGGCCTTTAGGCTGGGTGCAATTTCTTTTCTTTTTACAGTTCCTTATATATATATATTTTATTTTTTTTTTTTTTGTAGAGACAGAGTCTCACTGTACCGCCCTCAGGTAGAGTGCCGTGGCGTCACAGGCTCACAGCAACCTCTAACTCTTGGGCTTCCGCGATTCTCTTGCCTCAGCCTCCCGAGCAGCTGGGACTACAGGCGCCCGCCACAACGCCCGGCTATTTTTTTGTTGCAGTTTGGCCGGGGCTGGGTTTGAACCCGCCACCTTCGGCATATGGGGCCGGCGCCCTACTCACTGAGCCACAGGCGCCACCCGAGTTCCTTATATTTTTTAATTAATTTATTTTGGTATCATATTTGTGTTATGTCTGCTTTTCTTTTTTAAAATATAAGATCTTTGAGGGTAGGTATTTTTTTCTTTTTATTTAACAGATGTATTCTAAATATTAAGAACGATACTAACATATAGTGGGGGTTACATAAATGTTTGAAAAGTAAATGTGTGTAAATGTTGCTACTGCTGCTGAGTAAACCAGGTAGGTTTTGGGGTTTAAGTATCTTGCTTTTTTTTATTATTTAACATTAGACATTGTATCTACCTGCCATTTTTTTAAAGCCAGATTTTCTGACATGTTATTTTTGTTCATAATTAACTATAGGGAGAACTGGGTTATAAACATTATGACTTTAAAATAAATAACATTTGTTTCAAAACTATTTCAATAGAACAGAGATATCACACTCAACTCTGGTGAAACAAAAGGGGGAAGATATTTAACGCTGGTGTGAGATAACAGAAAAGTACTGGAGGACATTGGGATGAAAGTCTAGTCATTATGATTAGGACATCTCTCAGAGACTAGAGAGAAAGGAGCCCTATGTTTCTTGGTGAGTATATTACAAAGGTCTTGAGAAAGCCATTCCTAGGTTTTAGATAATTTATGTTGGGGGTTGGGGATCCCAGTTCCCCACCCAGTTCACCTAATTTGAGCTGAGCTAGAAAATTCAACTGCGGCATGGAGGTAATTGAAGGTAAAAATGAATGGAAACTGGAAATAAAATGGGGACAGCACAGGCAGGGTGAATAGAGAGCAAAGCAACTTGCCCAAGTTTCAGTGTAACAAAAAGAAATTTTATTTGGGAAGAACAAAGAGAACGTTTAGAGCACCTGCAAGGAGATGTTGAAGTGGGACCCTCTCAAGGTGGATACAAAGTGAGAGACCCACAGGCCTGCAGGGGGATAGAGACCCTCTCAGTTTGAAATTTGTTGCAAGTCTTCTATTGGCCTGTGTGTGCCTCAGGGCAGTAATTGTCCTTTTCTGTTAGTCATTGATCATTGTTTCTTGCTATTGGTCATTGGTTACCTTATACCACATTTTTATGGGTCCTTCAGACTTCCTGATGCAGCAGGCCAGCTTTTCCTCCCACTCCCCTTGAAATCTCTTTCTTTGTGTCCCTTCTCAAGGAATATCTCAATGGACCAGAGGAATTGCAGGTTTTCCAAAGCTAAGTAGCTTTAGGACAGGGGTCCTCAAACTTTTTAAACAGGGGGCCAGTTCACTGTCCCTCAGACTATTGGAGGGCTGCACTATAGTTTAAAAAACAAACAAACAAACAAAAAAACTATAAACAAATTCTTATGCACGCTGCACATATCTTATTTTGAAGTTAAAAAAAAAATAAGGGAACAAATACAATATTTGAAATGAAGAACAAGTAAAGTTAAATCAACAAACTTACCAGTATTTCAATGGGAACTATGGGCCTGCTTTTGGCTAATGAGATGGTCAATGTCCAGTTCCATATTTGACACTGCTAGTCACAACAAGTGATACAAGTGTGCATCAGTTAGTCTAGATCTGTTTGGAGATTTCAGATGTTTCATTCTGGAAAAAGTCTGTTCACAGACATAAGTGCTGCCAAAGATGGTTGCTGTTTTGAGTGCATGGTTCCTGAGATTAGGGTATGTCTCAGAGGGGAGAGATGCATAGAAATTAGGAAGGCTTGCTTGAATGCATTTTTCAGAGAGTCACAATTCTGTAGTTCAGCCAGTTCCGTTTGGTAAATTGTATCCACATTTTCAATGTCAATAGAAAATTGGTTACGGAAAAGCTGTATGTCCTGTTCATGGAGACGAAGCTCTTTAAATCTAAATTGGAATTCCTTTCGCAACTTTTCCAGTGAATCCACACATGTTTTGTTTGGGAATGCAACCAATGGTTTTTCTGCTAACAGATTTTGAGTTGTGGTGAAACGGCAGAAATTTTTCTCCTTCAGTTGTTTGATGAGGAGGCCGAATTTTACTTCAGGTGCTTTCACATGTGATTGCATATCACAGATGAGCTTCCCCTTTCTTTGAAGTTGCGCATTGAAACTGTTGAGTAGCTCTGTTACATCTGTCAGAAAGGCAAGGTGCCATTTCCATTCTGCATCATTGAGCTCTGGTACTTCTTTGTTTTTTGAAAGCAGAAGAGCTATAATCTGTGGAAGTAAGTCATAGAAATGTTTCAAAACTCTCCCTTGACTCAGCCAATGGACTTGTGTGTGGTACAGAACATCTTCATAGGCAACGTTTAGCTCAGACAGAAATTCCTGAAATTGTGTGTGATTTAGTGCATTAGCTCTAATGAAGTTAACACAAGATACCACAGTTTTCATAACAGAGTCCCACTTCAGTGATTTACTACACAGCACTTGTTGGTGGATGAGGCAGTGTATGGCTATTGGATGAGAATGGTTATGTTTGTCCATCTCTTGGTTAAGGTGAGCAATTACTCCTTTCTTAGATCCCACCATGCTAGGAGCACTATCAGTTGTCACACTGGCTAGTTTAGTCTAGTCCAGCTCCAAACCATTCACAGATTGGCAAACCTTATCATAGATATCCTGTCCTGTAGTTGTTCCTTTGATGCTTTGCAGTGCAGCAAGCTCTTTTGTGACTTCAAAATAGACATTCATCCCACGAATAAAAATTAGAAGTTGTGCAGAATCACGAACATCATTTCTTTCATCGAGTGCCAAGGAAAAATAGGAAGGTTTTTTTGCGGAGTTTTGCAAATGCTGATGCAAATTGTCTCCCATTTCTTCAATCCTTCGTGTAATTGTAGGTCCTGAAAGACTCACTGTACTAAATAAATCAGCCTTCTCTGGACACATCTCATTGGCAACAAAAAGAAGGCATTCTTTAACAAATTTTCTCCCTCCATGAATGGTCTGCCAGTGCACACTATTAGCTTGGCAACTTGAAAAATTGCTCTCAGTGATGAAATATTTAGCTGCTTCTGCTTCACAAAAGTATTTTTCTGAGTTGCCAATATATTTTTCAGTTTTAATATTTTATCTTTTCTCACTTCTTCGACCAATCATATTTATCTTTATGTTGAGTTTGATAGTGTCGACACAAATTGTATTCTTTGAACACAGACACTATATTCTGGCATATCAAACACACAGCTCTTTCTTTGTACTGCATGAAAAAATAATCATAAGTCCACTGTTTTTTGAATATCCTACACTCCAACTCAATTTTTCTCTTTCTTGATATCACTGTTTCCTACGTATTCCAAATTGCTATTAGTAAAATACCAATATATATATATATACAGCACTATAGAAACAATATACCAGCTAAAACTTTGCCCACATCAGTGCCCATCAATGCAGTCTGATCAGTGCCCATCAATGCAGTCTGATCAGTGTCCATCAATGCAGCCTTACCAGTCCACGTCATTTCAGCCTCACCAGAGCCCATATTGGTGGAACTCTGCTTTTACCTCAGGCTCACACTGGTGCGGTGCAGGAACCAGCATGATTACAGAGCCAGTTCCTCCACCATCTTTCCAGTTCACACTACCCTGTTCAAGCCGCACTGCAATCTGTGAACTCACACAGGAATCTGATCACGTGGGTGAGAAGACCCATGCAATCAGATTCCACTGCAGGAAAAAAGAAACCACATATGCCTTTTTTCTTCTGAATCTAATGCAAGTTCAGCCATACAAGCATATGGCTGAACTCGCACTGCTCAGAGATCGCAACAGTGTGAACTGGGGCTTACACAGCACACAACATACAACATCATACACAACTGAATTGCAATCAGAATATAAATGCAGGGGAGTCGGAGAGTTCAGCTCACATTCCACACATGTACACTGCGGGCCCAGGACTAGTTGGCTACTATGCAGGACAGGCAGCGGTGGCAAACACACCCAGCAGGCCAGATAAATGTCCTCGGCTGGTGGCATGTGGCCTGCAGGCCATAGTTTGAGGACCCCTGCCTAGAAGAAGATGCTTAGGCAAGCTGAAGGAAAGTTAATGCTGCCTTCTTTGTCAGGAGTGATAGATCAACGCTAGAGACAGATCTGAGTTTTATGAACTGTAACTCTTATTTTGTTTCATAGTTCAATTTCTATGTCAGTTACACAAAAATGTCTACTTAGATTGCTTTAAATTCTCTTACCCATGAAGGCTAACATTCTCCATGAAGTATTTACATGCTCTTTTATTTACAAAACCATTTGTGCTTAATCTTGTTTTCTTGGGATAAAAGTAAACATCACAAAATGTTGATGTGATCAACACAGTGGAGATAGAAACTCCTATGATTAAGTATTCAGTTGGTCTTGGACACAGCCCTTGGAAGACTATGACATGAAAATGGAAAGGCAAGAGATAGTCACACAGGGCCTGGGGATGTCCCCTGGCTGTTTCACAGAGCAGCATGGTATACATTGTAATGCAAATTATATAGATTATTGCAAATTACTGTGATGTCAGGAAACATTTCAATCATTTTCCTTTTTTAGCCCTAATGTCCTAAAACTCATATTTAATTGGGCTATGTGGAGTCACCTTTAAATGTGCATTTAATGCTATAAGAACTAAATTCTAAGGTAGGGAAGTAATTGCCCATTTCATACTTTACTTTGATTGAACTTTCTTAAGCACATTGAAAACACTTTCAAAATTATTATACTGTTTTTAGTTTCTTTCTCCCTGTACCATAAAATTCTAGCTCCTTGTAACAGGCTACACAATCTTTCACAATACTTCAAATTTCCATGTACACTGCACCTACCACTTTCCTTAATGCCATCCCCAGTTCAACCAAAAACAACTTATTTCTATTTCATATCTCACTTTCCTTTGCATATATGTTTGTGTATTTCACAGAAGATTCTTTCTACCTAGGAAACCAAACCACTATGCCTTTTTCTGCCTTCAGGGTATAATGCACACATTCTAGGTAAAGGGAACACTTATAACTTTGACCCAAAGTGTACAAAAAGAAATTATGTAATAAAATCATTGTACCCCTGTAATATTCTGAAATAAAAAGAATAATTAAAAAAATTGAAACTGAGGAAATGGGAAGGACTTTTTCAGTGGAGGGTAGTTTCATCTGCAATTTGAAAAATAAAATATGTTAATAGCAGAGGGAAGATCAAGTTCAAAGGATGCCATGCAGGGCATCAGAGAGCTCGGTGCATGACACTTACTACCCTGTTTCCCCCAAAATAAGACAGTGTCTTATTTTAAGGTGTGCTCCCAAAGATGCACTAGGTCTTATTTTCAGGGCACATCTTATCTTTCCTGTAAGTAGGTCTTATTTTTGGAGGATGTCTTATTTTTGGGGAAATAGGGTAGCAGTGTGACCTATACAAGCTGTTTAATTTCTGGGCCTCTGCTTCCTCTTCTATAAGTTGGGTTTAATAATAACCACCTCAGTGGTGGTGGTTATAACTAAAATAGTCAGTATTTGTAAAATACTATGAGTAGTACCCACCCATAAAAAGCTCTATGTGTGAGTGTGTGCTATGAAGGAGTTCAGGAAATGTCACCCAAAACATGCTTCTTTTGTGGGTGATTCCTTCAAATTGAGCACACTTGGGTACAGCAAATGCAGGGAGAAACTTTTTCTGAACTCCCCTTATCTGTGTAAAGAGCGATCCTTCAAAAGGAGCTCAGTTACCATGAATCCTCTTCCCAGGAATCTCACCAACCTGGGAAGATGAACTTGTATCATGGAAGAGGAAACCAGAGCTGACACATGCCCAGACACTTTGTCACAGGCCTTCACCTATTCTTCTGAGGAGTCATTCATTCATCTTTCCAAAACCATTCTACTCTCCCCTCAGTTGCCCACATCCCCTCTTCCTTCTCCCTATGAAGGCAATATATAAGAAACTTCTAGATCTCACTGGGCTTTGAGTGTTCAATTTTATATCATGTGATTCTCCCATGCCCATTAAAAAAATTGTATACCTTTCTCCTCTCAATTTGCCTGTTGTTAGTTTATTTCATAGAGTTGATTATTGAACACTCCAAGACTAGGGGCAAGTTTTAGCTCCCTTAAAGCTAGAATATAGAATTTAGTCATTCTAAGTATCAAAGGATGATCACTGCGGCTAGGATGCTTGGGATAATTCAAATGTAGTATAAGTTTAGACTGAAGAGGTAGAAAGAAACCAGATCATATTAGAGATTTGGGTCCAAATATTGAAACAATCATAGGTCATTAAAACATCTTAAAACAGGGGGCGGCGCCTGTGGCTCAGTGAGTAGGGCGCCGGCCCCATATGCCGAGGGTGGCGGGTTCAAACCCAGCCCCGGCCAAACTGCAACAAAAAATAGCCGGGCGTTGTGGCGGGCACCTGTAGTCCCAGCTGCTTGGGAGGCTGAGGCAGGAGAATCGCGTAAGCCCAAGAGTTAGAGGTTGCTGTGAGCTGTGTGACGCCACGGCACTCTACCCGAGGGCGGTACAGTGAGACTCTGTCTCTACAAAAAAAAAAAAAAAAAAAAATCTTAAAACAGACTTACCCTGTAAGAGTATCATATTGAGTATATGGTGGGTGTTGAGTATATGGTGGGTGTTTAATAAATTTTTGTTGAAAGAATCAACAGCAGCATAGAAAAAAGCTGAGGTTATAAGCAAACAAACCGTGTTCTATGGCTAAGTGAAGGATTCAACAATGAAATGTATGTGAAAGTCTGGCATTTAGAAGATTTCCTTTGGAAAATTTCAAGTCAGGCTTAGTGTTTTATTATCTAATTACAGATTTTTGCCAAAACAAAAATATATATGTTCTTAGATAGCGTCAAATAAAAACTTAACAACATAGCAGATGAATAATTTCTAAACACATCACTTCAATCTGTTCTGTAAAACTGGGATAATTAGGACAGAGTATAGGATCAAATGAGGTAGTGTACGTGCAAATATTCTATATTCTATAGACAGTCTATTGCTTTTTTTCTTTTTTACATGTTCTCATGGTACAAGGCAATATTCATGAATCATAAGTTTGTTAAGTTTTATTTGAGTTCAGAGGAAGGAGAGAGAGGAAATAGTATTTGAGCTGGGAGTTGGAAGATCGTATAGCTTTGATTAGGAAAAAATAAAAGGAATAATTTTCAAGATACGTGAGACACACACAGACAAAAAAATGGCACTGATGCTCTTGAGAACAGAGATACTGGATTTCTCCTTTTTGGTAATGAGGAACAAAGAAAACAAAATGTTTGGAGCAGCAAAAGGAAGTGATGGCTTTGCCTGCCAGCAAATGTGAGCTGTGAAGAAAAGGAGAACTCTACTCTGTTTGGGGTTCATAAATCTGGAAGCAATGCATGATGGCTCAGCTCTGCAACATCTGATACAGAAGTCATTCATTCAACTTTGAAGTGTTCACCCAGAGCTTACTGTTACAACTATGTCATTCCAATTAGTTATCTCTAGGAAGGAACTCTCGCCAGACAATACGATCAGATCAGATCCGTATAGGTGCCAATCCTTGGAATATATTAAAAATGATATTTCCACTTATTTTGTGGCATAAATATTTGGTTTAGGGGCATTTCTCAAATGTGAGCATTCAAAATAATTCTTTGAAACAGCATTTAGGATGGAGGTTTAATGATCAAGAACAAACTAGGCCCAGGCTACTTGATGTAAGAAAACTGTGTTTTAACAATTGCCTTTCAATATCTCAAACGGTGACATGTAAGTTACTGCAAAATCTTTTCCAAATACCTGTTTTTTTCCTACATGAATGAGGTAGAAACTGGTGAATAAAAGTCTATAACACCTGGAACAATCTTGAAAAGGGTATAATCATGGCTATTAAACATAAAGTGCCCCATTTAACACAAGTAAGTTTGGTCAAAAGTTATAAGGAGTATCTACCATGGGTCAGGTTTTAGGGAAACCATGTTGAACCATAGGGTGTTTCACAATTTGTTGTTATGATTTCTTTCCTGAAAATTTAATAAATGACATGACTAAAAAAGATGAGTTCAAAATGGGCACAGGGAAGTATTAAAGGAGCATTAATGATAGGGTTTGCCTTCCTATAAATGTTTCCAGTGTGTATGGACAGTGCACTTCAAGCCTCTGCCATGCTCTGAGTAAGAGATTTCCCCAGCTTGTTCAGACTGTCCAAAGGTCAGGCTGGAGAACTAACTGATCTTCTCATGAAATAGTCTCAACCAAGAACAACAAAAGATGGAGGATGGTAGTTCAGCTTCCTCAATTCCTGTGTTATTCTGTTACTTCTATATTATTCTGAGACGTATTTTACATTATATCCTAAAGCTTCCCAGTAGAATTGGGTACTCACTGTCCACAGTGGTAACATGCCCATTAATATATTCTGTATTGCCTTTATTCCCTCATGTCTCACTCATTTTCCTATCATTTCTCCCAGGATCATCTCCTAAATAACAATCAGTGTCAAATACCACTAAAAGTCAGAAAAGAAAGACTCAGAAACACCTGCCAGATTTGGCAAATGTCGTGACATCCACTCCCTGCCTCTATTCAACCCTGCCTAGAATCCTGAGGAGGCCTACATTAAGCTGTTCTAGTAAAGGGAAGAAACGAATGATTCCAACGTTGGGGAAAAGCATGACTAGGACTGCAGTGGTGAGAGAAAGTACAACAGAAATGTGAAACTGTCAGCATGGGTGGATTGTTGAGTACTAAGAGAAAGTCGCTAGATTTGAAGCCAGAGGGGCAAGAAAGGTGTGAAGAATTTTGGGCTTCATAGTAAAAGTGTCAGAAGCATAATATTGTTTTGACTGGGAAGGGGCTGCATTAGGAATTGAGAGGAGGATGGTTTTTTGAGGGATTTTGGACATGGAATTGACAGTGATTGGATATTTTGGAGAGAAGAGTCAAGGATAACCCATGGGTTTTGACTAATAATTAGATGGCCGTGTTGTACAAAGGCAGGAGGACACGGCTCAAGTTGTATTTTATGTAAATGGTCTTCCTCTGCCTGCTGCCAAAAGAAGGGAAGCCCCTGGAGTTCTTCCCTGTAAGTTACTCTGGGCAGTGCTACTTCATGTTGAAATGAGGATGAGCAGCTTAGGGGACCAGGAGAAGATGAGTTACATTTTTACATGTATTGAATCTAACATCCCCTCTGGAGACTATAGCAGCTAAGTCGATCTGGTGCTCAGGAGATAATTCCAACCGAAGACAGAGATTTTTGAATAATCAGCAAGTAGATTGAAGACCTACAGGGTGTGAGATCAGAGACAGTATGCAGAGCGAGAAGAGGATCTGGAAGACAACTCTAGAAAACACTGGCCTTCGGTAAGACCCTGGGGAACACCGAGGCCAAAAAAAAGAAAGAAAGAATTGTGCAAACTACAGTAAGAAATAACACCTAGAGGGTAGGAGAAATCCCACAGAGAATAATTTCACAGGAATCAGAATATTCTAGACAGTAGGAAATGATCAGCAATGTCAAATGCACTGAAAGCCAGAAAAGAAAGACAGAGAAACACCTTGTAGATTTAGCAAATGTCTTGGCAAGAGGATTTTACTGAGCATTTGACACAGGTGCCAGATTTCTGAGTGCTGACTAGTAAGAGGGAAATAAGAAAATGAATACAACTTCTAATAGTCCTTGTTTCGGGGGGGCTGACTTGAACAAAAATAAGAATTATTATATCAGCACTTGATTTTATAGGCACTTACAAGTGCTTCATATATATTAGCTTTCAATCTAAGCAATGAGGTAGATTTTACAGAGGGGGCAACCACAGCTAAGCTAAATGACTTGTTGAAGATTATAAATGGCCTATCTGGGAGGTGAATTTAGACAGTATGGCTCTCACGAGGGTGTCCAAGATTTTGGCTTTGCTGGGCCACACTGGAAGAAGAGTTGTCTTGGGCCACACATTAAATACACAAACACTAATAAAAACTGATGTACAAAAAAAAAAATGGTCTGTGCATAATTTTCCCGATATCCAGCACCACAGACAAACAAAAAAGTCTTCACATAACCCACATGCAGTCTATAGTTGTTAGAACCTCTCTATGATATAGAAAAGAGATAGAGGGACATGGAGTCCAGAGAGATTTTTGGAAAGAGAGACTTCAATATATTTACATGCTAATGAAAGAAGCCAGTAGAAAAGGAATCCTAGAAGACACAGAGATAGTTGAAGTAATCGGTTCACAGTCTGGATTGTGGGTGGAGTGATGAAACTCCAGCAAGAGAAAGGATGCAGTCCGTTGTAACAGGAGAGATGACAGAATGGGAGCTGGTGTTGCTCAGTTTGGTGGCAGAAAATTGAAAGGCTTCAAATGACCTCCATCCAAAGACAGGACACGGAGTAAGTGTTGGTGAGCTTGTCAGGTATCAGAAATAAACAGATGTATTTGATATAGTTTATGTAGTAAACAGAAAAGAAACAACAAAATGAACACAGAAATGTTACAACAAATTGAATCCTCAACCAAAGTTGGGAATTGTAAACTTCGGTGGCACTAATGTGAGTAGGGTCCTGTTTTTGCACCAGGTTTAGCAGCCTCATCCAGAGATGGCAGATAGCTGAAAACGGAGTATCATGTTTTGTTTTATTTTGGAGGAGTAGAGGTTTCTCAGGGTACTGCCATGTTGTTGACATAGAATCTCCTATTTTGGTTGGAAAAAGCATGCAAAGAGAACATGGGTATGAATAAATGTACTGGAGGTCCTGAGGAAGTTAAATGACTGGAGACTTGGGAATGTCTTAGTAAAAAAATATGTGAGGCTCAAGCAATCCTCCTTCCTGAGCCTCCCAGGTAACTGGGAGAAAAGGTGTGCATCACTACACTCTGCTCATTTTTATATTTTGTAGAGAGTGAATCTCTTTATGTTGCCCAGGCTGGTCTAGAACTCCTGGCCTCAAGCAATCCTCTGACTTAGAATCTCGAAGTGCTGGGATTATAGGTATGAGCCACAACATTTGACCTACAGTTAGTTATTTAAAGTGAAAGGAATAATGTACTTTGGGTTTAAAATACATGTCCAAGGTAAATGTATTTCTAAAATATCACAGAAGATGGCCTGGGGTATGACACTGAAATACAATGTCATATTCACAGATTATACATGAAGTAGTATAATATTAATTTGTGGCATACAGTGACAAGTTACAGAAACATAGTGTCATCTTCACAGCAAATACTGACAGGTCAATGAAGGAGATACAATGGAATACGAAACAAAAACACGGGTAATCTAAAAGAAGTCGGGGAAGGGAGAAAAACTGAACAAACACAGGTGTTTCAAAGGGAAAATAATCAGCAAGATGATAGTCTTACACCCAACCACAACACTATTTACATTAGATATAAATATACAAAGCACTTTCATTGAAAGGCAGAGAGAGATCATCAGGCTACATAACAAAGCAAGATTGTTATACAGCATTGTACTGTTTACAAAAGATGATCTTTACATATAACATCACAGATAGGTTAAAAAATCAGATGTTTTCATGAAAACACAAACCATAAAAAGCTAGAACACCTATGCTAATCTTAGAGAAAATAGAATTCAAAACAAGGAGGATTTCCAAAATAAACAAACATTTTGTAATGCTACAGAAGCCAATTCACCAAGAAAAGAAAATAATCCTAAATGTTTATGTGCATAATAATAGCACTTCAATATGTAGAAAGTAAAAACTGGCAGCCCTGGAGAGAGAAATAAACAAATACACAGTTAGAAAGTCAATATTCTTCTCCCAGTGAATGATAAAACAGGTAGACCCCCAAAATTCATAGGTATATGGAATACTTGAATTTATTTTCTTTTTTTTTTTTTATTGTTGGGGATTCATTGAGGGTACAATAAGCCAGTTACACTGATTGCAATTGTTAGGTAAAGTCCCTCTTGCAATCATGTCTTGCCCCCATAAAGTGTGACACACACCAAGGCCCCACCCTCCTCCCTCCATCCCTCTTTCTGCTTCCCCCCCCATAAACTTAATTGTCATTAATTGTCCTCATATCAAGATTGAGTACATAGGATTCATGCTTCTCCATTTTTGTGATGCTTTACTAAGAATAATGTCTTCCACTTCCATCCAGGTTAATACGAAGGATGTAAAGTCTCCATTTTTTTTAATAGCTGAATAGTATTCCATGGTATACATATACCACAGCTTGTTAATCCATTCCTGGGTTGGTGGGCATTTAGGCTGTTTCCACATTTTGGCAATGGTAAATTGAGCAGCCATAAACAGTCTAGTACAAGTGTCCTTATGATAAAAGGATTTTTTTCCTTCTGGGTAGATGCCCAGTAATGGGATTGCAGGATCGAATGGGAGGTCTAGGTTGAGTGCTTTGAGGTTTCTCCATACTTCCTTCCAGAAAGGTTGTACTAGTTTGCAGTCCCACCAGCAGTGTAAAAGTGTTCCCTTCTCTCCACATCCACGCCAGCATCTGCAGTTTTGAGATTTTGTGATGTGGGCCATTCTCACTGGGGTTAGATGATATCTCAGGGTTGTTTTGATTTGCATTTCTCTAATATATAGATATGATGAACATTTTTTCATATGTTTGTTAGCCATTCGTCTGTCATCTTTAGAGAAAGTTCTATTCATGTCTCTTGCCCATTGATATAAGGGATTGTTGGCTTCTTTCAGGTGGATTAATTTGAGTTCTCTATAGATCCTGGTTATCAAGCTTTTGTCTGATTGAAAATATGCAAATATCCTTTCCCATTGTGTAGGTTGTCTCTTTGCTTTGGTTATTGTCTCCTTAGCTGTACAGAAGCTTTTCAGTTTAATGAAGTCCCATTTGTTTATTTTTGTTGTTGTTGGCAATTGCCATGGCAGTCTTCTTCATGAAGTCTTCCCCCAGGCCAATATCTTCCAGTGTTTTTCCTATGCTTTCTTTGAGGATTTTTATTGTTTCATGCCTTAAATTTAAGTCCTTTATCCATCTTGAATCAATTTTTGTGAGTGGGGAAAGGTGTGGGTCCAGTTTCAGTCTTTTACATGTAGACATCCAGTTCTCCCAACACCATTTATTGAATAGGGAGTCTTTCCCCCAAGGTAAGTTCTTGTTTGGTTTATCAAAGATTAGGTGGTTGTAAGATGTTAGTTTCATTTCTTGGTGTTCAATTCGGTTCCAAGTGTCTATGTCTCTGTTTTTGTGCCAGTACCATGCTGTCTTGACCACTATGGCTTTGTAGTACAGACTAAAATCTGGTATGCTGTTGCCCCCAACTTTATTTTTGTTACTAAGAACTGCCTTAGCTATACGGGGTTTTTTCCGGTTCCATACAAAACGCAGAATCATTTTTTCCAAATCTTGAAAGTACGATGTAGGTACTTTGATAGGAATGGCATTGAATAGGTAGATTGCTTTGGGAAGTATAGACATTTTAACAATGTTGATTCTTCCCATCCATGAGCATGGTATGTTCTTCCATTTGTTAATATCCTCTGCTATTTCCTTTCTGAGGATTTCATAGTTTTCTTTATAGAGGTCCTTCACCTCCTTCGTTAGGTATATTCCTAGGTATTTCATTTTCTTTGAAACTATGGTGAAGGGAGTTGAGTCCTTAATTAGCTTCTCATCTTGACTGTTATTGGTGTATACAAAGGCTACTGACTTGTGGACATTGATTTTATATCCTGAAACATTACTGTATTTTTTGATGACTTCTAGGAGTCTTGCGGTTGAGTCTCTGGGGTTCTCTAAGTATAAGATCATGTCGTCAGCAAAGAGGGAGAGTTTGACCTCCTCTGCTCCCATTTGGATTCCCTTTATTTCCTTGTCTTGCCTAATTGTATTGGCTAGAACTTCCAGCACTACGTTGAATAGTAAAGGTGACAGAGGACAACCTTGTCTGGTTCCAGTTCTAAGAGGAAAAGCTTTGAGTTTTACTCCATTCAGTAAAATATTGGCTGTGGGTTTGTCATAGATAGCTTCAATCAGTTTTAGAAATATGCCACCTATGCCTATACTCTTCAGAGTTCTAATTAGAAAAGGATGCTGGATTTTATCAAATGCTTTTTCTGCATCTATTGAGAGGATCATGTGATCTTTATTTTTGCCTCTGTTAATATGGTGGATAACGTTTATAGACTTGCGTATGTTAAACCAGCCTTGCATCCCTGGGATGAAGCCTACTTGATCATGATGAATGACTTTTTTGATGATAAGCTGTAATCTATTGGCTAGGATTTTGTTGAGAATTTTTGCGTCTATGTTCATGAGTGAGATTGGTCTGAAATTCTCCTTTTTGTTTGGGTCTTTTCCTGGTTTTGGTATCAGGGTGATGTTTGCTTCATAGAATGTGTTGGGGAAGATTCCTTCTTCCTCAGTTTTTTGGAATAGTTTCTGCAGTCCAGGAATAAGCTCTTCCTTGAAGGTTTGATAGAATTCTGGAGTGAAGCCATCTGGACCAGGGCATTTTTTAGTTGGAAGCTTTTTTATTGTTTCTTTGATCTCAGTGCTTGAAATTGGTCTGTTCAGGAGGTCTATTTCATCCTGGCTAAGTCTAGGGAGAGGGTGTGATTCCAAATATTGATCCATTTCCTTCACATTGTCAAATTTCTGGGCATACAGTTTCTGGTAGTATTCAGAGATGATCTCTTGTATCTCTGTGGGATCAGTTGTTATTTCCCCTTTATCATTTCTGATTGAGGTTACTAGAGATTTTACTTTTCTATTTCTATTTAGTCTGGCTAATGGTTTATCTATTTTATTTATTTTTTCAAAAAACCAACTCCTTGTTTCATTAATTTTCTGAATGATTCTTTTGTTTTCAATTTCATTGATCTCTGATTTGATTTTGGATATTTCTTTTCTTGTACTGAGTTTAGGCTTAGATTGTTCTTCTTTTTCCAATTCCATAAGATCTCTTGTGAGATTGTTGATGTGCTCTCTTTCTGTTTTTCGAATGTAGGCATCTAAAGCGATGAATTTTCCTCTCAAAACTGCTTTTGCAGTATCCCGCAGGTTTTGGTAGCTTGTGTCTTCATTGTTGTTATGCTCAAGGAAGTTAATGATTTCCTGTTTTATTTCTTCCTTCACCCATCTGTTATTCAACAGAAGATTGTTTAATTTCCATGCCTTTGGGTGGGCTTGAGCATTTTTGTTAGAGTTGAGTTCCACCTTCAGTGCCTTATGGTCTGAAAAGATACAAGGTAAAATTTCAATTCTTTTGATTCTGTTGATATTTGTTTTGTGTCCCAGGAGATGATCACTTTTGGAGAATGTTCCATGGGGTGATGAGAAGAATGTATATTCTTTATCTTTGGGGTGGAGTGTTCTATATGCATCTATCAAGCATATTTGTTCTAGGGTCTCATTTAAATCTCTTACATCTTTGTTTAATTTCTGTTTAGAGGATCTGTCCAGCTCTGTGAGAGGTGTGTTAAAGTCCCCTGTTATGATGGTATTATCAGATATCATATTGCTCAGACTGAGTAAGGTGTGCTTCAGGAATCTGGGAGCATTTAAATTGTGTGCATAAATATTTAGAATGGAAATGTCTTCTTGTTGTAGTTTTCCCTTGACCAATATAAAGTGACCATCTTTGTCTTTTTTGACTTTAGTTGCTTTAAATCCACATGTATCTGAAAATAAGATTGCAACTCCTCTTTTCTTCTGAATTCCGTTTGCCTGAAAAATTGTCTTCCAACCCTTGACTCGGAGCTTTAATTTGTCTTTTGAGGCCAGGTGTGTTTCTTGCAGACAGCAAATGGATGGCTTGTGTTTTTTAATCCAGTCAGCCAATCTATGTTACTTCAGTGGGGAATTCAAGCCATTAACATTTATTGAGATAATTGATAAGTGTGGTAGTATTCTATTCGTCTTATTTGGTGAGAGTCCATTGCTTAGTTTTATCTTTTGCATCAGTGTGGAGGTTAGGTTTTGTCCTTTGATTTCTGAGTTCTTACTTTGCTGCTGATCCATTGTGGTGGTCAGTGTGCAGAACAGGTTGAAGTATTTCCTGTAGAGCTGGTCTTGTTGTGGCGAATTTCCTCAATGTTTGTATATCCATAAATGATTTGATTTCTCCGTCAATTTTGAAGCTTAGCTTAGCAGGGTACAGAATTCTGGGCTGAAAATTGTTCTGTTTAAGTAGGTTAAAGGTAGATCTGACCATTGTCTTCTTGTTTGGAAAGTTTCATTAGAGAAGTCTGCGGTAACTCTGATGGATTTGCCCCTGTAGGTCAACTGGCGCTTACTCCTGGCAGCTTGCAGAATCTTTTCTTTTGTCTTGACTTTGGACAGGTTCATCACAATGTGTCTTGGAGAAGCTCGGTTAGAGTTGAGGCGACCTGGGGTCCGATATCCCTCTGAAAGCAGTGTGTCAGACTCTTTGGTGATGTTTGGGAAATTTTCTTTTATAATATTCTCTAGTATGGCTTCCATTCCTCTGGGGCATTCTTCTTCCCCTTCTGGAATTCCTATAACTCATATGTTGGAACGCTTCATAAAGTCCCATAATTCTGACAGTGAACGTTCTGCTTTCTCTCTCTTCTTTTCTGCCTCTTTTACTGTCTGAGTTATCTCAAGAACTTTATCTTCTACCTCTGAAATTCTTTCTTCTGCATGGTCTAACCTGTTGCTGATACTTTCCATTGTATCTTTAAGTTCCCTAATTGACTGTTTCAGTTCCTTCATGTCTGCTATATCCTTTTTATATTCTTCATATCGTTCATCTCTTATTTGATTCTGTTTTTGGATTTCCTTTTGGTTATTTTCCACTTTATTAGCAATTTCCTTCATTGTTTCCATCATTTCTTTCATTGTTTTCAACATGTGTATTCTAAATTCCCTTTCTGTCATTCCTAACATTTCTATACTGGTGGAATCATCTGCAGTAGCTACCTCATGGTCCCTTGGTGGGGTTGTTCTAGACTGGTTCTTCATGTTGCCTGGAGTTTTCTGCTGATTCTTCCTCATGAGTGATTTCTTTTATCTGTTTCCTTGTCCTAATTTTCCTTTCACTTCCTCTTGCTCTTTAAGTTCTTGTGCCTGTGGACTAAGCGTTACAGGACCAGAAGGGTGAGAAGGTCGAAGAGCAAAAAAAGGGGATGAAAGAAAGGAGGACCGAGTGATAAGAAAAAAAGAAAGATAGAGAAAGGAGAGGGGGTGGGTATAAGGAATATTGACAAAAAGAAGAGAGGCACAGAAAGAGGGAGACAGGGCAATATAGGTGTACAGTAGGGTACTTTGACACAACCTTAAAAAACCCCACCTTCTGGGGGTGCCCAGTTGCGTGGTTCCCTTGAGGTCAGCAGCTCTTTGCTAACCTGATCAGACACAGTACCCCACCTCCACCAAGTAGAGAGGAAAGACAAAAATGCTATAAATCAAACCAAAAGAAGCAAACAGAAAACTTTATGGGGATAAAATTGGGTGAAAAACCAAATTATATCGGTAGAAACACTAGCAAAAATGTAGTTGAAGTTATTTAGAAAGGGAGCAATGGGAAATTATAATTAAACTAGGAAAATTGAGAAAGAAAAAGGGATCTGTGTGGAAAAGATTGAAATTAAAAAAAGAAAAGAACATCAGCAACGTCAAAATAAACAAACAAAAAAAAAACAACCAAACCAAAAAAAAAAAAGAAGAAAAAAATACACCACCAAAAACGAAGCAGTTTGTATATGTTATTGAATATTGTCTGGGCAACACGTGGTCTTCTGGGGTATGAGATGTTAGTCACAGTTCTGATACGACTGGAGGCTGCTGATTTCTCAAACCCCAGCAGGTAGACACCCTAAATCTCTCTTCAGCCTACTTAAAAGGCACTTTGAACTTGTAAACTTGCTGAGCAGAAGCTTTCCCAGCTTTCTCGCTGGAATCGCTGCTGAAGTGGCTATCCACTTACTCAGTGTGCCAAAACCGGTCTCACTCTGCCCCTGAGGGTCAGGGCTGCAAGGCGGCTCAGACCCCACCCTTAGGCTACTTGGTTGCTGGGTTACCAGCTCCCACCCGTTTCTAGCTCTGCGACCCTGAGGGTGGAGCTTGCCGGGGCAGATCACTGACAATGGATCCATGTGACCCACCGTCAAACACTATTAGCTCCGTCTGGCTCAGCGGCTCAGACTGGGGCCCTAGACAACGGCCAAAGTTCTCCGCACTCCCGCTCAGGCCTTCCCCAAGGCAGTTCAACTCAGTGCCAAGTCCAAGGACATCAAAAGAGTTCACAGGTAAGGCCTTTCTGGTTTGCAGTCTTGCTGCTACTGAACTTACAGGTGTGGGCGGGTTTAGACGGATTGAACACACACGACCACTTGCCGGTTTTCCACTGTTTTAGTCCTCCTCTTGGGGTCCAGAAGTCTCTCGCTGACTCCCTGTATCTTCATAGGAGTGATGATAGGCAGTTCCCACCAGCCAGAGATGCCTGGAGTCCTATGTCCCCAGACTCACGGTGCCCAGATGCAAGGAAGCTGTTACTCGGCTGCCATCTTGCTCCGCCTCCACTTGAATTTATTTTCAATGATCTTAACCTATTTGACATTTGGGAAACGCAATAACCAGCAGCTATAAATTCTGGTATACGTGGAACGTTTATGAAGGTAGACCATGTGTTGAACTAGGGGAGACAGCTTTGGCTTGAGAGGATCTCAGTACAAGTGACAACCTCTGTGGAGAACCACGTTTCAGATAAGGCAAAGAGAGTACGTTCATATTCTGAAAATAAATTATTTTCGTTATGCTTTTTTGTCTCTGATTCAAAGAGTTTAGATGTCACTGGATACGTAGCAGAATCAGAGGAGATTGGATCCAGGGAGGAGAGGTGAAGAAAAATACAGGAATGAAGAGAACAGATGATTATAAAATACCAGAGGAACTAACGTGTTAAGCAGTGACTGAAGATAACTGGGATGTATAGCATGGTGAAAGCATAGTTGACCTTCGGAGCAAAGCTGACCCACTGTGGCATTAAAATCAAGACTCATCTGGTGACCATGACCCCCTATGTGCTGCCTGGTAATCTTCTCTTTCTTGTCCAGAATCTTTTTCAGCGTTATTTGATTTCTATCAGTACCAACGGCTGCTCCTAGATTTCTTTCAACTCAAGCCTTCCTTGTGACCCGTGGCTCCAAGCTCAGTTGCCATTTATTTTAAAACTTGGTCTACCCTCAGACTTCTCCCGCTATGTGAAATAAAATGTTACCTGTCTTCAGTGCTGCGTCCCACACAAGTTCACTCCTGCTTGGTTAGCCCACAGTCGAGTAAGAAAGAATGCCTTCAAAAAACATCCAGGTGATCACTGGGAACCAGGACTGGACTCAGAAGGTTCCATTGTTTCCTTCACCTTAGGCTGAGAAATGCTAAGTATCATGTAGCAATAGGAAAATTGCAAATATTTTCTAATTTGAGGTAGTGCACTACCGAACATAGATGCTTAATTGATGTTTCTATTCTCCGAAAATATCACTGAAATGTCAGCAAAAAATACATGTGGGAAAAAATTATTTCTTAACACTGTTGAGACACACAGAAGAACAGATAAAAACTTTGAAATATATTTTAAAAACAGACAGCAGCTTTGTTCTGATTAAAATCTTCGTCATAATGGTAGTAATATATTTTAACAATAATAACAGCCAGTACTTACATAACACATCCCAGATGCCAAGCACTGTTCAAGGCCTCTTATATTAACTGAGATTAAACTAATAACTTATGAGGGAGGTAAAATTTTCTTCATTTTCTGTTGAAGGAACTAAAGCACAGAGAGGTTAAGCAATTAAAAAAAAATAGCAATAATTGGGTGGCGCCTGTGGCTCAAGGAGTAGGGCGCCAGTCCCATATGCCAGAGGTGGCGGGTTCAAACCCAGCCCCGGCCAAAAACCACAAAAAAAAAAAAAATAGCAATAATAAAATAGATCAAAAAGAAGATAATGGTTCAAGGTATGCCTGATTCCTTCATTTTCTGTTTGGAGATCCCATTTGTTCTACTTCTAAAATGTCTCTACACTTGGTCTCTTTCTTTCCCACTGCGATGTCACTTTCCTTGACTTTCACTGTTTGACTCAGCTTCAGCAAGAGAATCTTATCTGCTTTCCCTGCTTTATCATTATTACCCCTCAAATCCAATTTCCATAAAATAACAGGAGATATATTTTTAAAATATAATTCTGCTCATGACACATCCTCTCACTCCTGAAAATTCCTTTTCTAAACTCCCATTGCACTTAGAATAAAGTCAACTCATTACTATGGCTTAGTTGATTTGATGTCTACAAAAAATTTCCTGTCTTTTTTTTTTTTTCCCCTGGATCAGTAACTATAAAAGAGCCAGTCTTTAAGAATCTACATCTGGGGCAGCGCCTGTGGCTCAGTCGGTAGGGTGCCGGCCCCATATACCGAGGGTGGCGGGTTCAAACCCGGCCCCGGCCAAACTGCAACCAAAAAAAAATAGCCGGGCATTGTGGCGGGTGCCTGTAGTCCCAGCTACTCTGGAGGCTGAGGCAAGAGAATTGCTTAAGCCCAGGAGTTGGAGGTTGCTGTGAGCTGTGTGAGGCCACGGCACTCTACCGAGGGCCATAAAGTGAGACTCTGTCTCTACAAAAAAAAAAAAAAAAAAAAAAAAGAATCTACATCTGTCTCCAGGTATTGACATATATGAGCTTTTCAATACCTTTTCAATATGGTTACTCTGTACCATAGATACCATTGTCATGCCACATTACCAGTAAAATATATGCCCCAGGAAGTTAAAAAAATGTTGTGAGATCATGAAGCTACAGGTGATAGAGATGGTACTGAAAACCAGTTTGCAGAGCAAATAGGCCAAGTATCAGTTCTTTCTCTACCTTGGGATAATCCAAATGAATGAAGGAATAAATAAATGTCAAAAGGTACCAAAGATATTACACGGTACTTCCCCTTTTTACTGAGATTACTTTTTATTTTTTATTAAATTGTAAACACATAGATCATGTATACATTAAGGCATTTATAGGGTATAATGTGCTGATTGCATATAGAATTAGGAACACTTACATCACACTGGTTAATATACACCTCATCTCTTTTACTTAATTATTGTGTTAAGACATTTATACTCTATACTAATAGATCCGACATGTACCCTTGCAGAGATTACTTTCTTTAAACAGATTACACTCTGGTAGGTTTGCATAATGTCTAAGGACTGGATACAGTTTTTTAATATGAAGACCAAATACAGAACTGTATGTCGGTAAGCACAGAGGGACTCTTTAGACCTATTCAGTGGACAGCAGGTCCCTCAGACTATTCCTCTAAGGCCATTTCCCCTCCTTTTCCCCTTCGACTTTATAAGCTTTCTCTTACTTTTATGAACATGCCAGTGTGTACGACATCATAGGGTCTTTGTGTTTGCTGTTTCCTTTGTCCAAAAAGGTTCTTTCCTCAATTATCCACACACCTGATTCCATCCACCTTTCAGGTCTTAAATTTACCTCCTCTTCTCACTATCCTATCTAATAAAGGTCCTCCTGATAGCTTTGCCACAACTGATAGCTCATATAAGTGAAATCTGTTAATATTTTGTTTCTTTACTATTTTGTTGTCTGTCTTTTCTACTGTAATTTAATCTCCTGGGGACAGAGACTTTCTCTTCTCTCTCTCCAGCCCCTAGAACAGTTACCTCTTGGTAAATATAATACAAATATTTATTCAATGAAAAAGTACTCTGAGGGAAGAAGTATTCTTTCTGGAATAACTGGAGAAATCAATACCTTGACAGGAGCCATGTCTCATACTATGCAAGAGCTTTGCAAGTAGTAGTTTGGGTAAAGCAGCATTCGTTATCAGTAAGTATGATACTTTGCAAAGTAACTCAGTAATAAGAGAGGGAGAACACTCTTTTAGCATAAAAGAAATGAGGAATTAGTTCCTGAGAAGAAGAATCAGAGTTACCTTAATTAGAGGAATAGAACGTTTTGAAGTGGTAAACCAGATGCAAATTTCCTGAAGGAAATTGATTTTCTTTATAATAAGATGTTTAATTTTAGAAACTAACAGAGATACTGACCGCAGATCTGTGTGAAAGTTCTTCCCCTTGATCCTGAGAGACTAAGTTCACTCCCTGTGTATATCTACAGCGTGTGTGTGTGTGTGTGTGTGTGTGTGTGTGTGTACATGGGGGTATCTGTGCATGCACACGTGTTTGGGCTAGATTGCAAGGAAACATAGCCACTGTTGTGATCCACTGCCCTGCCAGTGATACCCTACTCCTTCTGGAGCAGCAGATCTGCATGAGGGTAAAAGTCATAGGTATTCATGATATTCCTGAGACTTCTCGGGATGTGTAATTGTCAAGGAGCAAAAAGAGTGTAAATGAAGGGTAAAAGGAAATCAGAAAACAAAGGGAAAGGAAGAGTTGAAGAAACTCAAGTAGAAAGGGAAGGATTAGGAAATCAGAGGTATCCTCATGAGATGCCAGCTTCAGGCCTGTGGAGTTTCTGAAGGTGTCACTTCCTCTACTCTCTCTTAGGCTTTGAGGCTTGTGCTGTCCAAGGAGCATGATAGGAAAGCTAGTCATGATATCTGGGCTCTTCTCGTCCCAACTCCTAATACTCCTTGCACTTTGGGATATAAAACAGGGTCTCCAGGGATGAATGACTGAGCTTTTTTTACAGTAATCTGGGAGCATTTGGATTGGAGAAAGCAGCCACAGCAGTGTCCAGAGCAGCTGAGAGTCGGCTTCAGATGAGTATTGATGGAACCCTCATCAGAGACAACCGTACACAACGCTCAGCTTCAGCACCAAGATCATCTGCTCCCCAGCCCCAATTTTCTTTCTCCTGAAGCTATTAGTGACACAAGAGGAGGAAATTAAGTTAGAATCATGTCATTGACATGGTCTCTAATCTGATATAAATACTATACCTATAAAAAGAGGACATTTGGATGCAGACACCCAGAGGGAAGACTGTGTGAAGGTGTGGCCCTAGAAGAAGAGGGCCAGCTACAAAGCAAGGAGAAGCCTGAGAAGAAACCAGCGTTGTCAACACCTTGATCTCAGAGTTCTAGCCTCCAGAATTATGAGAACTGCATCTCTGCTGTTTCATCCGTCCAGTCTATGATACTGTTTGGGAGTCCTAGCAAACTCACATGGCATCCAGGGACCAGCTGCTAAATAGCCAGTCAAGTAGGCTCTGCCCCTCCCTATAAGCACAGAATGTGGAATCCACCTCTGCACTAAAGCAAGCAGTTTCCTAAACAAGTAAATATCTCTTTAGGGAGGGAAAAGGTAGGTTGAAGCCTGAACCAACAATAAATAAATAAATAAAATACCAAAATACATGCCTGAATTCCACAAAAGACAGAGATAAGCAAAGTCATCTCTGCTCAAAGGTTAAATAGTGTAGCATTCTGCCCCGAGAACAGGAATGTCCCTAAAGTTACAGTAAATGTAAACCTACTGTGACCATCTACTTTCCACTGATGTGGCTTAAAAGGAGAGGTGCCTATCTGCATGACTATGGGGACTTAGAGAAAGTTTATGATTAGTTTTCCCAATTTAAAAAGACCTGTTTTAGAAAGCAGCTTTACAGCTGCCAAGGCAACTCACTTCTGTCATCATCAGGCTGGCACTTCATTTATAAATAGGATCAGGAAAGTCGAGAATCATCAAATAACTGGAGGAAATCAACATCAAAGAGCAGAGTAAACATGAACAAACAAAGCAGTTAACCTAAGAGGAAAGAGATATTAACGAATCAGCTCTCTATCTTTAAAAGTAGATACCTTAATTAAAAATTATAATTCATATTTTTAGATGATGCAATGGTGAACTCAGGGGTCAACGTATCATTCACACCAGGCCAGAAAAATCCTTCTTGAGTTTGTACTTGAGATTTTTCTTTTGTTCTTTTTCTAAAACAGTTTTATTGAAATTTAATTGATATAAATCGATTTTTTAAAAACCCTGCACGTATTTACCATGTATAATTTGATGAGTTTGGTCCAATGCATACGTCCATGAAAACCCATCACCACTTATATCAAGTTCCAAGAACACATGTACCTTAAAAACCTGATGATCACATTTTCCAGAATTCTAAAATTAAAAATAAAAATAAGAAAACTTGTCTGAGAGTAAGGCCAAAGTCAAAGAAAGTAGGAAGGCAGTGAAGAGAGAGAGAATGCAAAAATCTTGGAGAATGCAGTTTGTACTGTTCAATACAATGATTCAGAGCTGAAGATACTGTCGGACCTTTTAGGAGCAGAGTTAAAAACATTTATTTGGGGATGAGGATAAGGCTTGAACCAATTTTGGTCAGGTTTCTGATATCAATGTCAAAAATAGGCTTGTGTGTTTGAGTGTGTCCTAAATGCAAAGGGTAGATCAGCCACCCTTGGTCTGATCTCCCTTACATCCATCTTTAATCTTACTATTTCCTTCATAAATTTGCTTCCACCACACATATTATGATGATTATTGGCTATTTCTCACTATAATGTGAGTTCCCACAGTGATCACACCAAATTAGTGTCTGCTGTGTTTTCAGTACCCAGCACTTTGTTCCTGTGAGGAGTGTGAGGAATATTTGTTCAATGAATGTTCTATTTGATCCACCTAAGAGTCTTATTGTGCAGAGGTCACAAAAAAAGTTTCACAGAGCAGAAAACTGATGTTTTGGAGAAGCGTCATCATTTGTTCAAGGTTACACTTTAGTACATCGTATCTTCTAGATGAGACTCTTGAGCTTTACCTGTGACAATTAACTTTTAGTATTCTATATTTAGGCGAAATCAACAAAGTAGATTTCTGAGTTGGGAACACAATTGTGAATTTAAAAGATAAAAATGGTCTTCTTGACCGAAATTTATTTTAAGCACACTTGTTCAAGTCTCTAAAAATAAAAATATATTTTATATTCAAAAAAATTTCATGTAGTTATGCCTTAGGTTTAATCAAAGTTGAAGACAGAATTATTTCTTAGTGAGTGATGATCCCAGCTTAACCCTTCCTAGAAACCATGTTGGATCACAACCTACAGCAGGGGTCCCCAATATTTTTGGCACCAGGGATGCATTTCATGGAAGATATTTTTCTGGTGGAGATGGGAGGTAATGGGCAGAAGGCAGAGTTCACACCATGATGCCATTCTGGCAAGGTTCATAACACACCCATTGTAATGCCCACACATTAGTCAAGACCAATACCCCCCCACAGTCAGCAAGAAAGAGATTAATTTAAATTGCTTTTATTAAAGTTGAATAAATGTAGGGTAAGGCTTTGTGGCTTTTAAATTAGTACTAACAAATGAAATATGAAATAAAAAGTGGAAGCTGGTGCTTTCCTTCCTAGATTACATATTTTAAAGACACGAAAAATGGAATTTGTACATTGAAAATACTGAATTATCTTCTAATATTTTTCTGAACTCTGTCAGAATTTTAGATTTTACTTTAAATCTTTTCCTACCACCTCAAATACCATATGTGCCCTATAAATATGGATAGCTATTATGCATCAATAAAAATATTATTGATCATGATTGTTTTCATTGTCTGAATTACAAAATCTGAGAGCAAGTATCTTCATTTTACCATCTACATTTTGTCTACTTATTATGTCCATAAAAATACCACATTTACGAAGCACATAGTGCAGCATGTGTAACTAAGAATAAAAGAAAAAAATTAAAAAGTTTGAAAACCACCGATTTGGTTCCATTTCCTCACTTTATTTTCTTTAATTTTTTTAATTTTTTCTTTATTAAATCATAACTGTGTACATTAATGCATTTACGGGGTGCAACGTGCTGATTTGATATACAATGTGGAGTGCTTACATCTAACTGATTAACATAACTGTCTCCTGCTTACTTATATGTTGTGGTAAGACATTCATACCCTATTCTTAATAGTTTTGAAATGTACCATTGCATTATGCATATTAGGTGAGGTCTTCCCAAAGACCCTCCCTCCTCCCAGTCTCCCCTCTCCCCTTCCCTGTCCCTCCTCTTCCCTCCTTCTTTCTGGATTATAGTCACTTTAAGGAGAAGACAATGGCCACCAGAGAAACTACATGACTTGTCTCAGAACACCCATCTGACGAGTGAAGGACTAGATCTTGACCTGAGCTCTCTGGACTTCCATCCAGGTGTCTTCTTATTAATTCATTCTGTATGAATCGTCTCATACCTTTTGAGGTTGAAAAGAGAGACAAGATATTCCCAGTGGGTAAGGTTCAGAGAAATAAACATCCACTCATGCACTCAAGTATAGCCTTTTATTGATGAGTGGAAAAGTAATGCCTTAGACCAAGCAGGTGCATCCTGAAGGCCAAGTGCCTTGATGACGTCCATGTACCTTCCATTCACCTTGCCATTTAAAGTTTAAGTAGAAGTGTTTTGAACCTGCACATCACCCATGGTAGATCATTAATACCAGTCTAAATAACTCCAGGGACACACAGAGGGCTTCTCACCTTCCTAACCTAAATAACTCTGAATTTTATTTATTTAATTTTTGTTCTGCTGAATTCTTGTTCTCCCTCATGTCCCTCCTCTAATGGATCCTCTGTTCTCTGCCGCAGCATTGACTTTACCCCAATCCACTCTGGCAATAACGTGTCGTCGTCGTCTTCTGGATGCTGTTGAGCTCCTGTCTTCCTCGGTCCTCTCACATCCTTTATAAAAACTCACCCATCATAAGTAACCAGTACATATCCCCGAACATTGTGCTGCAGACTTTGAAGAAAATTCATATTATTCTCCTAGTAGGAAGAAGTGGCTAATGTCAGTTTTAAATAGCAGTTGTTTTCCCTTTCCTATATTCATAAAGTAATTCTTGCAAGGCTTTATCTCCTCTGTTTTCTTTCTGCTCCTACCTAAGCATTTTGATTCCTAACCTCCTATGGGATAGCTTTTTTGCAATATGGATCAAGTTTATAATTTAAAAGAATAAAATAAGATGAGTGCATATAGATGGGGTAAGGGGATGTGTTTTGGTTAAATTTAAGATTTTTACTCCTCTGTGATCCTGAGTTCATAGTAGGTGGATATGTTTATAGTAAGTGTACTTGTTACAATATATAATACTTAAATGACAACTTCTCAACTGTAATAATCCACCCACTTTATCAGGAAGAACTCCAATAGAAGTGCAAGTATGTTCATGGTTAGGGTAATAAAAACCTGAAATTGAATTTCTTATTGGGATTGGATCATCTCTTAAAAGTAAATTGTGCCCTTAAGGTTGTAAGTACTGTAGATAATTTTAAATTTTTTTAAAGCTCCAATGATTTCTCAAGATTTAGCTCATTATAATGTAACAAACTTTTCTTATCTGGAACCATGTAGCCATGTTGAATCCTGCTTCCTATTCAACTGTGTCAATGCTGTATGACCGTAGGCAACCCATTTAACCTGTTATGATCAAGGATTTCTCATCTATAAAATTGAAGGGTTGGATGAAGTTACTTCTTAGATCAATCCTAGTTATTTGAATTTCATTATTATAACTGACTGATTTATTATTTTTGAAAAGGGCTACATTGTAATTATTAAATTTCAGGTTTTGTCCTTGCAAATCTATTGAAAGCATTTCATGTTTAGCATTTTACCGTTAAAAAAAAATCTGCAGACACTAATATTTTCAGTAACTATGTGAAGCAGAGAACAATATTTTACCTTTTCAAATAGAAAATAGAGTTTCTGTAACTGGGTTATAGCTTTCATGTGAAAGCCCTAGATTAGTTTCATAGTAGGGCTGAGTACATTGGATATCTATGTACACAGCTACGATTTAATAAAAAAAAAAAAAAAAGAGAGAGAGAGAAAAGGAAAATAGAGTTTCTGAAGCATTGGTTAATTTGCAAGAGCTCATGGAATGAGCTAGTGAGTGGCAAAGCTGGAACTCAAAACCTGTCTGTGGACCTACCATTGCTCTTACAAAGCTGTATGATTTACTTTCCAACCTAAGCGGACTACCTTAAACATTCAGTGTACCTCCACAATTCATCAAGGGAAACAGACCAAAAAAAAATTGCTGTAATGTGCTGGAATGGATATCATTAGAGACATCCTATGTATTCTATAAGGATAGAGAGGAGGGAGGTCACCCTGGGAGTTGGCAAAAGAATCCAAGAAAGAAAAATGTTTGAATAAACACTGACAAAGTGTAAAAGGGTATCTTAGGACCAGTGATCAGTAGATCCCAAAGGCATAAAATTTCTAAGGTGGGAATAGACGTGTTTTTGTATGTCTGGAGGTCATAAGGAACATAGTGGCATGGTATTTGAAAGAGGTTGTCTAGTATTTGATAATTAAAAAGTGGTTTACAGGGTAGTGCCTGTGGCTCAGTGAGTAGGGTGCTGGTCCCATAATACTGAGGGTGGTGAGTTCAAACCCAACCCTGGCCAAACTGCAACAATAAAAAAAAAAAAATTAAAAAAAAATTAATTTAAAAAAAAAAAGTGGTTTACAGGCAAATCTCAGAGATATTTATTCCAAACTACAATAAAATGAGTAGTTCTTTTGAGACAGGGTCTTCAGCTGTTGCCCTGGGTCGAGTGTCAAGGAGTCATAGCTCACAGCAACCTCCCCCAAGTGATCCTCTTGCTTCAGTTTTTCTATTTTTAGTAGAGACAGGGTCTTGTTTTTGATCAGGCTGGTCTCGAACTCGTGAGCTCAATCAATTCACCTGCCTCAGTCTCCCAGAGTGTTGAGATCACAGGCATGAGCCACCACACCTGGCCTTGTTACACAATTTTGTTTTTTGATTTCTCAGTGCGTACAAAAGTTGTGTTGAACTATTTTGTAGTTTATTAAATATGCAATCATATTATGTCTAAAAATATTACATATTTTAATTAAAAATATTTTGTTGATGGCAGTGCCCATAGCTCTGTGGGTAGGATACCAGCCACAGACACTGAGGCTGGTGGGTTCGAACCCAGCCCTGGCCAGCTAAAACAACAATGCAAACTGCAACAACAACAACAAAAATAGCCGGGCATTGTGGTGGGCACCTGTAGTTCCAGCTATTTGGGAGGCTGAGGCAAGAGAATTGCTTAAGCCCAAGATTTTGAGGTTGCTGTGAGCTGTGATGTCATAGCACTCTACCCAGGGTGACAGCTTGAGACTGAGAATATATATGTTTTTTATTGCTAAAAAATGCTGTCGTCTGAATCTTCAGCATGACAGCATTTTTTAGCAATAAAATATTTATATTGCTAAAATAAAAATAAAATCCTATTTTGGTGGTGGAGGGTCTTGCTCAATGTTGATGGCTGTTGACTGATCAGGGTGGTAGTTGCTGAAGATTTGGCATGGCTCTGGAAATGTCTCAAAATAAGTGCCATGGCATCTTTTCCAGAGGTAAATTCTGAAAATACAAAATTTTATGAAATATTCTCTTTGTGTTGGTCACCTCTTTGTAAAATGTTTTAATGGACATATATATATATTTTTTTCTTTAATTTTTAAAAATTTAGTGCAATTCAAATCAGTATGTCTGTTCATTTCAGCTCCTTCACTGCCAACCCAGGAGACAGAGGCTGCTTCAGTTTCTCGGCCTTCTCTTTGTGATGATCAAGGTATAAAGGTATCCACTGCATCGAACTTTAAACTTCACATCATCCTTATTTTTCTTGCTCTTGACAAACTTGGCATCCTTTTGTCTGCCTGTGGGGGGAAAGTCCTTGATTTCCTCAATTTTCCAAGGCTGCCAACGAGACGCATGGGGTGTGGGGGGAGTGTGGACCTGCACCCCTCTCCTCCGTGGTCCAAAAGATACTGATGGCCACAGTGAATATTTTTTAAATAAAGGTGCATTTAGCTACAATTTCCCATTTTCCCTATGTATGGTGACTTTAAGGGGGATTTAGGGGACACCCTGTATATTTATCAAAAAATCCATAGAATTTTAACAAAATTGAATCCTAATGTAAACTATGAACCTTAGTTAATAATAATGAACTGATATTGGTTCATTAATTCTAACAAATATGCCACACTAATGCAAAATGTTAATCATAGGGGAAACTGGGTGAGGAAGAGTGATTTTTTGGGAACTCTCTGCCATCTATTCAATTACTTATACATATATACAAATACATATGCACCAAATATAGGAGAGTGTCAACAAAGCCTGGAGTATGTATATTATAATCTATTTGAGAGGAATTTATTAGGAAAAGCTAGAATTATTGAAATGCAGACTGAAATCTTGGGTTTTTGTTTATACCACAATTATATCTGGAAATAAAACGTCAGAGCAGGGACAAACCAGTAGTGACCTTAGAAGGAACATACTGGAAGTGTCTTTACTAGTTAAATTTTCCTGTGGTAGTTTATCCTAATAGGTGTTACTATTTCCATTTGGAATTCATCATATAGTACTTTCTAGTTTAAAATACGTTGTCTCACACTATCGTTCTATGAGGAAGTGTTCATATGTATAAAGTACTACCTTTACAACAATGCCCACAGTATACTTGTGTTGGAATAACCTGAGTTATATGTTAGAAATGCAGAATTACCAGTCTCCAAATTAATACTTTGAAAACAGAATTTCAGTGCTGGGCCTAGAATTTTAAGCCAATATAAAAGATATTTTTATGCCCATTATGTTTTATTATTTTCCAATAATAGAGAGAGGTGCTGGGTATATCGTTGAAGAAGATGAAAGAAAGTGCCTGCGCCCATGGTAAATAACAGGAATAGGATAGATAATAAACACAGCAGACAGATACAAAATTTTAGATCGTGATGGTATGTAAGGAGATTTTACTTTGTCCAGGACGTTTAGGGAAAAACCCTTTCTTGGGAGGAGCTATTTAGCTAAACTACATATAAATGGAAGAAAAAGTGCAGGGCAGAGGGCATAGAACGTGCAAAGGTGTTCATATCGGATAATTTGTTCATAGTCGAGGGGTCAAGAAAGTTCAGGATATCTACAGCATGATGAAGGATGAAGAGGGTCAGACTGGTAGGCTGATCTGGTTACTTGTGGCTATATAACCAAGTTAGAGTGTAAAACAAGAATTTTGTTATGCTCAAGATTCAGCGTGTCAAGATTTTGGACAAAGGATGGCATGCTTTACCATGCTGCTCTACCATGTCGAAGAACTCATGGAATCATATGGAGTCTTCTTTACTATCTTTTCATGGCACCAGGAGATGTGGACCCCTCTGGCACTATTGACCAACGTACATACATGTGTCCTTTCCATGTGGCCTGGGCTTTCTCAGCATGGAGACTGATTTCTGAGGAGGGGCCCAAAAGTGACTATCCAGAGAGTAGGCATAACAAGGTACCTGAAGAGAAGCAGTGTGGCCTTTGGTAATCCAGCATTTGAGGTCCCATAGGAGTCATTTCGCTAATATTCCATTGGTTAAAGAAGTCATTCAGTTTCACTGGGAAGAGCTATAAACCTTGCTGCATTTTTTTTCTTTTTCTTTCTTTTTTTTTTTTTTTTTGAGACAGAGTCTCACTATGTTGTCCTTGGTAGAGTACCATAGCATGACAGCTCACAGCAACATCCAACTCTTGGCCTAAAGTGATTCTCTTGCCTCAGCCTCCCAAGCAGCTGGGACTACAGGTGCCTGACACAACACCTGGCTATTTTTTTTTTTTTTTGGTTGTTGTTGTTATTGTAGTTGTTATTGTTCAGCCGGCCCAGGCTGGGTTCAAACCTGCCAACCCCAGTGTGTATGGTTTGTGCCCTAACCCCTGAGCAATGGGTCATGGTGCTGATATAAACCTTGCTTCTTATAGAAAAAGTATCAAGGAGTTGGAAACAATTTTTTTTAGCACATATACATAGCCAGATAATAAAGGGGCTTTTAAGTCATCATAAAGAGTTTGATATTTATTTATTTAGGTAGAGTCTCACTCTGTTGCCCCTGGGTAGAGTGTGGTGGCATCATAACTCATAGCAATCTCAAAGACTTGGGCTCAAGCAATCCTCGTGCCTCGACCTTGATGGCATCTGGGACTACAGCTTCCCACCACGACCCCCAGCTACTTTTTTAGAGATGGGCTATTGCTCTTTCTTAGGGTCCAAGTACTAAGCTCCAGCAATCCACCCACCTCGGCCTCCCAGAGAACTAGAATTGCACTACTCTTTGCCTTGATTTTCATTTATTTCCAATAAGAAGGCATTTAAAATTTCAAGTAGGGGCATTATGATCTAAGAACAATTGATTTAAGAGATTTTAACATCATTCTATTTCATAGTACACACTTGAATTTGTAATTCCAAAATGGAATTTCATAAAATCCTGCAAATGGCCATAGTTAAAGAAACAGTACGCTATAATAGGTATTTTTAAACTTGCTTTGATATCACAGAATTTCAAAAATTAGAAAGGCCTTTAATTACATCTAGTAAATCTCCCTCTTCTTTTTATTATTATTATTATTATTTTTTTTTTTTGTAGAGACAGAGTTTCACTTTATGGCCCTTGGTAGAGTGCCATGGCATCACACAGCTCACAGAAATCTCCAACTCCTGGGCTTAAGAGATTCTCTTGTCTCAGCCTCCCGAGTAGCTGGGACTACAGGCGCCCACTACAACGCCCGGCTATTTTTTTGTTGCAGTTCGTCTGGGGCCGGGTTTGAACCCGCCTCCCTCGGTATATGGGGCTGGCACCTTACCGACTGAGCCACAGGTGCCGCCCTCCCTCTTCTATGTGATAATAAAAATCTGATCCATAGAGGTGAATGACTTGCCAAGGATTTCACCAGCAATCACTAAAAGATATTGGTCTAGGTAATGAATGAAAAATATGAGTAAGGAAAAAAGCAATACCTAGCTATTATGCTGTAATCATATACTAATACAATTATCCTTTACTGTTTGCCAGGTTATAAAATATTTTCCTGTAAAATAATTTACATTATTTGATTTGATCCTCATAACTCTCTGAAGTAGCAAGAGTGGGTATTAATGTTTTCATTTTATAGATTAGGTAATACAAGCTTAGAGGGGGTCATATAACTAATTATGTGGGAGAGCCTGAATTAGGAATGAAGATCACCTCCCTTCCAATTAAGAATCCTTCCTTAAATGAAGAGAAAGTGAGTATCTTTATCAAAATAAAGTAGTTACAAAGTCTATGGAAGTTCTAGCCAATACAATTAGGCAAGACAAGGAAAAAAGGACATCAAAATGGGAGCAAAGAAGGTCAAACTCTCCCTCTTTGCTGACAATACGCTGTTATACTTAGAGAACCCTAAAGACTCAACCACAAGACTCCTGGAAGTCATCAAAAACAGTAATGTCTCAGGACATAAAATCAATGTCCACAAGTCAGTAGCCTTTGTATACGCCAATAACAGCCCACATGAGAGGCTAATTAAGGACACAATTTCCTTCACCATAGTTTCAAAGAAAATGAAATACCTAGGAATATACCTAACAAAAGAAGTGAAAGACCTTTATAAAGAAAATTATGAAACCCTAAGAAACGAAATAATAGAGGATATTAACAAATGGAAGAACATACTATGCTCATGGCTGGGAAGAATCAACATTGTTAAAATGACTATACTTCTCAAAGCAATCTAAAGATTCAATGCCATCCCTATTAAAATACTAACAACATATTTTCAAGACTTGGAAAAAATAATTCTTCATTTTATATGGAAACAGAAACAAAACCCATATAGCTAAGGCAGTTCTTAGTAATAAAAACAAAGCTGGGGATGTCAGCATACTAGATTGTAGGTTGTACTACAAGGCCATATTGGTCAAGACAGCTTGGTACTGGCACAGAAATAGAGACATAGACATTTGGAATTGAATAGAAATCCAGGAAATGGAACTAAAATTGTATAGCCACCTAATCTTTGATAAACCAAACAAAAACATATACTAGGTGAAAGAATCCCTATTCAATAAATGGTGCTTGGAGAACTGGATATCTACATGTAAAAGACTGAAACTGGACCCACACCTTTCTCTACTTAAAACAATTCAACATGGATAAAAGACCTAAATTTAAGTCATGAAACAATAAAAATGTTCAAAGAAAGTATAGGAAAAACACTTGAAGATATTGGCCTGGGAAAAGACTATGAAGAAGACTTCTGTGGCAATTGCAACAACAAAAAAAATAAAATGGGACTTAATTAAACTGAAATCTTCTGTACAGCCAAGGAGACGACAACAACCCAAGCAAATAGACAACCTAAACAATGGGAAAGGATATTTGTGTATTTTGGATCAGACAAAAGCTTGATAACTAGGATCTATAGAGAACTCAAATTAATCTACATGAAAAAAGCCAACAATCCCATATATCTGGGCAAGAGACTTTAATAGAACCTTCTCTAAAGAAGATAGATGAATGGCTAATAAACATATAAAAATTATCATTGTCCCTAATTATTAGAGAAATGCAAATCAAAACTACCTGGAGATATCATCTAACCCCAGCGAGAATGGCCCACATCACATAATCTCAAAACTGCAGATGCTGGCGTGGATGTGGAGAAAAAGGAATACTTTTACACTGCTGGTGGGACTGCAAACTAATACAACCTTTTTGGAAGGAAGTATGGAGAAACCTCAAGCACTCAAACTAGACCTCCTATTTGATCTTTCAATCTCATTACCAGGCATCTACCCAGAAGGAAAAAAATCCTTTTACCATAAGGACACTTGCACTTGACTGTTTATTGCAGCTAAATTTACAATTGCCAAAATGTGGCAACAGCCTAAATGCCCATCAACCCAGGAATTGATTAATGAGCTGTGGTATATGTATACCATGGAATACTATTCAGCCATTAAAAAAATGGAGACTTTACAGCCTTTGTATTAACAAAGGCTGGATGGAAGTGGAACACGTTATTCTTAGTAAAACATCACAAGAATGGAGAAGCATGAATCCTATGTATTCAATTTTGATATGAGGATAATTAATGACCTAGTACCTGATGGGGGCTGGGGAAGGGGAGAGAGAGAGAAGGAGGAAGGAGGGTGGGGGAAAGAAAGAGCAGAAAGAGGGAAAGAGGGGGGAAGAAGGGAAAAGCAGAGAGAGGGAAGGAGGGAGGGGGGTGGGGATCTTGGTGTGTGACACACCTTTTGAGGGCAAGACACAATTATAAGAGGGACTTTACCTAACAAATGCCATCAGTGTAACCTGATTTTTCATATCCTCAATGAATCCCCTCACCCCTCCCAATAAAAAAGTCTATGTCTACTCAATGTCAAACATGACGAAGTAACACAAAGCAAATTTCCATGGATCTCAATTTTTCCAGACATCCATATGATTGATAATTTTATATAAAACATGAAGAAAATGAGGTAATTTGTCTACTTTCAAAGAGGATTCTTGCATCTTTTCATACACTTACACTAGGATGCAATCAAAAGTTAGAAAACATCAACATACACATGGGGAAAGTTTATACTTTCTTGCAGAGGATTCCTTCTTGAATTTTCACATTGCTTCAGATGTTCCGCCTCTGCTTCGGTGAATAGATAGCAAGTGCTCTGTGTTAGATTCTCAACAGATATCCAGAAGTGAGTGAAGCAAACATTTTGCTAGGAAAAAAAAATAGAAAATGGCACATCCACTAAAAATTCTTATTAAAAGTGGATTATAGTTATTGATTCCTTATCAGTCAACCTCCAGTCAAGTCCCACTCTTATGAATTTTCATTCTTTATCCTTTTAAGCTATCTAATTGATGATTTTGATTATCTTGGGCTCTGTAGTTGAAAATCATAATTGGGAAAATGGTAAATTATTTTGGTATTAAAAAGTTAATAAGTATCTCATTTGATATATTTCACATAAGTAAAATCGTAATAACACTATCTATAATTTTTTTCATGGAATAATACTTGAATTTCACATGCACTTAAGGACTTAAGGACAATTGTGAGGAACAAAGCATAAAGGAAATATCTCTGGTCCTAGGCGGTGCCTGTGGGTACAGTGCTGGCCCCATATATTCAGGGTGGCAGGTTCAAACCCAGCCCCGACCAAACTGCAACAAAAAATAACCAGGCACTGTGGTGGGTGCCTGTAGTCCCAGCTACTCGGGAGGCTGAGGCAAGAGAATCGCCGAAGCCCAAGAGCTGGAGGTTGCTGTGAGCTGTGTAATGTCATGGCACTGTACCGAGGGTGATAGGGTGAGACTCTGTCTCTATTAAAAAAAAAAAAAAAAAAAAAGGAAATATCTCTGGTTCTTAAGAGCTGGCTTTCTTATTAGGAAAACAAAATAAATATTCAGGACATGGCTAAATAAAATTCTAGTGATTCAAGATTAAGAGCAAAAGTAAGTGCTGCAGGGAATAGGTACTGTTCTGAGTTTAGGAAAATCAATAGCAGACAACTCCCTTGAAAGCCATTTAGAGACAAGCAATTTGGAGTGAGGCCACAAAGTCATTCTTATTCAGAGTCATAAGGAAAATCCGAGTATAAAATAGAGCTTATGATAAACCTTGAAAGATGAGCAAATCTCACTGGCAGAAGAGCATTTAAAAGGCAGTTTAAAAAACTTTCTGGCTAAAGTTTTAATACAAGGTAGTGGTGGAGACAAATTCAAATGGGAAAGGACTAGGGAAAAATTTTTAAAGTCAATGTTCATAGTTGAAAACTGGTCCTTAATCAATAAGGTGTTGAAAACTTTTGTCAAGAAAACTGTTCTAACAACTAAATTATCCCCCATTTTAACAAAGTGTAGTAAAGAATATTTTGCAGCTCCACTCATCACTAGAAGGAGTCTGTTTCTCTACGCTTTGAATCTCAGCTTGGCCATATTACTGATGCCAATGTGGCATCAGAAAATTTGTTATAAAAACAGATTTAAACAGTTCTTGAAAATTTGGTCTTGCCCTCTCTTGCTGTTGGGAATTCATAGGCCACGGTATGAAAAAGCCCAAGCTAGCCTTTTGGAAGAAGAGAGAATAGTCCATCTAGACATGCCATCAACTCTAGATGATCATCCAGACATATGAATAAGACCAGTCCAGAATCTTTAGCTCCAGACAAGTTGACAGCTGACAGCAGAGACCAGCCATGGTGCTCAAGGTCAGAAAAGCCTCTTCACCCATGGAATTATAAGCAAATAAATGTTCATTGTTTTAAGTCCCTAAATCTTGGTGTAGTATCTTACACAGAAAAAGTTAACTGATACAAAGAATTATCAAATGATAAACATTAAAACTTCACCTAGACACTGGCAAAGTGAACAGTTTAAACAAGTATCGGCAGAATTATTGACCAGAATTTCTTCATTCCTAAGAGAAGATAAAACATTAATTTTTTGTACTTTCATTGCATATGTTATACTATGATGGTACTTCCTTTGGTTACTATCTCCCACTAAACCATAAACTCTGTTTAAAGATCATTTATACTCCCTGTTGTAGCCCATATTTTTTGCCTGGTATATACTCTTATATACCAAACATTCAATAAATGTTTGTTGGATGAAATGCCTTAGATGACTGCCACCATATAAGATTGCAAAATACATACATGTATTTTTCTCAAGACATATATATATACCTTAATATTATCCCAGTAAGTTATCTATATAGTTGACTTCTCTAAGGCTATTAAGTCAGATATATGCATTTTGCCATATGATAATTTATTTGGACACCTGCTATTGTCTTTGCAGCTACAATCTTGACTCTTCATCCAAGATGAATCCAGTGGACTATCCTAGCTAAGTTATCCCAAGCTTTCTTGAGTAAATTTTCTTCAGGTTTGACTCACCTAGGTGCTACTAGTTCGGTATGATCTCAAGATGGAGATTTGGTTATTACTTTTTGTGCAACATAATCACTTAAAATGAATATTAATATTCTTGCCTAACAATTTCTGAATTTATGCTTTTGCTTGGTAATAAAAGAGTTTTTATTATTTCCAAAATATCATGTGAATGGAAACAAATTTAGCTTAATTTTCTTATTACTTATAATTAATCTGTTTCCAAAATAGAGGAAAACTTCTCATTCCACTCACTAGCAATGCAATACCAAAAAGAGGCTGTCTGATTTAATTTTACTGAAACCTGATTTCTACTACTCTGCTTTTTCCATAATGCATTCTTTTTTTGGCTCTCAATTAGGTTTCCTCCCTAAGGAAATATCTATAAGTAGACTTAAAACTTATGTTTCTTCTTCAAGAATATGCATAAAAGTATGTTAAAACTTTGGAGGAGGGTCTGAAAATGCCGGAATAGCTTACTCACCTTATATCACCCACTCTCCAAACTATTCCTAAAGAGGAGTATGTGTGTTATGTTACTGGAACCTAGGGTTATGCCCACATTTATTTATTTTTTTTAAGATAAAAGAAGACTCGTTATCAGTTTCTGGAAAATAAACACAGAGTTGAAAAATAACACTTCTTCCATTTTGTGGTCTAAAATGTCATTAGTTCTCTGTGATCTCAGGTTTCTTGAAACATTGAACCAATTTTGATTGTGTGTCCCAGATATAACCACCTTGTTTGGTTTCTACCGGATGAAGCTGAAGTTCAGCAGTTTTCCAAAAACAACCCTGCATCATCTTTTCTGCTTGGGGCAGACCATTGCCCTGAAGACAACATGATTACCTCCATCTCATGTGTTTGCTGAGCTCCCGGATGGAGGCAGAAGTGCAGGATAATATAGGAATGCCTTATGGGCTTTAAAAAAAATTGCTACATTGCATGAAGGGGTTTTGGCACGAGGAATGAAGAGGCTTGACGCAGAGTCTGTGCTGAGGGACTGAGGAGATGAAGGAGGAGTCCTCTTGAGCAAATCTCAGGTCTGTATTTATTATCATAAAAGGGAAGAAGTAGATAAAATCTGCTTATCAGCCATTAGCACTGATAGGGAGAATTGGAGAAGATCAGATAGAATATCTCCACCTTGCTTTTGGAAAACTGCCGACCTTCAGCAAGATCTTTGCCTCCAGCATCAAGAGACCTTTGGAATCCAAGAATCTGTATTGCCAGACCTCAAATATGCATTCTCTCTTGGAGAATATCTCAGTTTTTGCCCTCCTGCACATACACAACTCACATGCCATTCTTATGAGTCTTTAGGTCTCTCAAGCAGAAAGTAAGCCTATGCTCAAGGTCAGGGAACAATTTTCCTTACAAGTGCATTACAGCTATTTTAACAAACTGTTGGATTCATTATCATCCCAAGTTGAGGCGCTTAGATTCTTTTGCTTTTGTGTTATTTGTATTATTGCAACTTTTAAGGTATTCTCTGGTTAACCTAACCAGACAAACATTACTTCTTTCAGTCAATAATTAATCTAAACTGGATATAGAAGACATAATGTCTCAATGCAGCCCAGGTACTCAGACTGTACTGATAAAATTCTTATGAGTTAAATTTAAACAAAAGTTAAGGAAGTCTTATTCAATAATTTAATGTCAAATGCATGTTGCTAATATATTTCATGTGTTAACTAGGAATAAAAAGTACTACCTAAAACTTTAAATATTGTGAATTTTTACTTACAAAACCATTAATATATGATTTAGAGAAATATTGATATTCAGGAGAGAAAAGGCTTCATTAATTAAATGACATGCCTGTTCACATTTCATTAATTGAAAGGGTCAAGTTAAGCAATCTGTATACCCAGAGGTGAATTAATTCACATGCTATATTATATACGAATAAAACTTAGAAAAATCTGATTGATTTAATTGCCTCACCTTACCTACTCAATTTATAAGCAAAATCACAAATTCACTGAATAGATGGATTGATTCAGATAACTAAGTCCTCCATTGTATGTTCAGACAAAAGAGGGTACATTCCAACAAGTCTGTTTGTATCAGAATTGAAAATATTTCTTAAAGCTACATTGGTAAAGATTCCAATTTCAGGGTAAAAATCTCATTAATTCAAGTTGACAACATTTTATCAAGTTCTTACTACGTTGTTACCTAGCACTATAATTTAGCAATTTATAGTGAATTTTAATCAGAGAGCTGAATGGGAAGTGGTGTTATTGGGAAGCAGACTACAGAATTCTTTGGCGGAATACTTTAGGAGCACGTCTTGGTGAGGCTATCTGTATGCACCCTGGATTATCCACAATGGGCTCACACTACAAGTTCACACTGATATCTCTAATTTAAATAAAATACCACATTTCTAGTGGTGTATTCCAGTCTTTCCCTTTTCAGGTTATAACTTCCTTATTTAGAAGTTAGAACTTCCAGCAGTAAGAAAATCAGATCTCATTATCCCTAATTTATTTACTTATTTGTTCAATCTACCTGAACTCAATTGATCTTCTCTTCTTTCCATCTCCAGTCTCTGCACCCACCCTGACCATGGACACCCTCCCCACCCCTTCTATCTCTGCCATATTATTCTGAGCTACTGAGACTCTATTCCCACCTTGTTCATGGTCCTACTCAATAGCTTTTAGACAGTTGTTCAGGAAGGAAAGGAAAAAGAAAGAAGAGAAGAGGGTGGTGCCTGTGGCTCAAGGAGTAGGGAGCTGGCCTCATATACCTGAGGTGGCAGGTTCAGCCCCGGCCAAAAACTGCAAAAAAAAAAAAGGGAAAGAAAGAAAGAAGAGAAGAAAGATAAAATTGGAGGCAAAAAAATAAGAATGTGCTCCAAAGTTAATTGAAATTGTAAATCATCATGAGAAAAGATCAGGTAAACAGAAATATTTTGGGAATTTCTCACAAGATTTGAAATAGGAAGAAACCCAAAGAAAGCAGTTAAACATCAAAGTAGAGGTGATCTCAGTTATACGTGAGCAAAAATTAGAATTAAAAAAAAAGTTTCTATAAAAAGGCACTCTCTAAAGCAATAGAATAATTAGATATTATTCCTAGGAGATATCTGGATGCAAGCATGAATGAGGCAAAGGTTATCTTGAGCAAGTGTTAATTATTTATTCATGCATTTATTTAATCATTCTTATATTCATGCTAATATTTGAGTGCTATGCTTTGTTAGACATATCATAATACATGAGGAATACAAAGATAATAACTGGTTTTCTGACCCTTTTTCCCACTCTAATTATTTTCTTTTCAGTCTATTCCCATCCCAATAACTTGCTGTTCTTATATCTCTTTGGTCAAAGAGAAAACATGGTTTAAAAGATTGCTTATATCTTAGTGAACATTATTGTAGTGATTTATCTATTCCAGATGGATTTGAATTTTATAATATAATGGCAGGAGGAGGATGCACAGAGATAGTAGAATTCCAGCTACAGTGGCATTGTTTTTATTATTGACAATATTCACCACTCAGTACAGGTAAAGACCAGTGAAAGGAGATAAACAACTAGTATATACCAATAGATAAACTGATAATATGAAATCAGATTTACAAGTAATTGAGAAAGGAAAGCAAAAACATAGCATATTGTGTAAGGGGGAGACTGAAGTATGCATCTGAAAACACTTGATTTCAGAGCATACTTTTGGGGCCTGGAAAAAGCCAAAGAATTGAAAACATGGCAAGACGCACAAATTAATGGAGTTCTATTAAGAGATGAGTTTGTCTAGTTGATGAAGTGAGTTTTGGGGCACAGAGAGAAAAGTTTCTACCTATTAAATGACGGAGTAGAAAACAGATATTGAAATCTGGGGTCAGGTAGAAGGTTTCTATATGTCATTTCCAAGAGTATTAGTTGATACATCATTTGCTATTAACTAAATATCTTCCTAAAACTCCTACTGAGTATTTCTAACTGGGAAAACAATATCCATTGCCCAGCATTCTATGAATCAATGCTGAGATGCATTATAACTTTTTTTTTTTTGCATTATAACTTCTTAAAGAGGTACTGGGTCTTTATAGCACAGACTTTTCTCCCCTACGTTAAAAAAAAAAAAAATGACACCCATCTGCTCATTCAGCAAATATTTTTTGAGTGTGCACTATTTGTCAGGCTAAGTGGTATACCCACATCCATTAGCGAAGTAGTGATCTGATCCATTGTATCTTGGGTTCCCTCTGCTCCCAGCACCAATAAATCTTCCTCTCTTGGAAATGAGGCTTCTGAGACTAGCAAGCAGCTGACTGAAAGGAGAACTCCTGCCTCTGGGAGGGAGTGGGTGAGTAGTAGGGTGGCCTACCCATTCTAGTTTGCCTGAGACTATCCTGATTTTAACACCAAAGTTTCCATGTCTCAGGAAACTGCTGTGTCTTGGGCAAGCCAGAATAGTTGGCCATGACAATGAGAGTCGCTAGGCAGATTTTGCGAGCCAGATTGGAGCTTGGAAGACAGCGTCAAAGAGCCTTCTGGGTGAGTCTCTAAACAGGTATGTCAACAAGAGCCTGGCTTATGAAGAGTGAGGCATCCCCAATGGTAAGGTTGACATATTTGATTTAAAAAAGATTAAAAGCCTTTGCGTTAATATATACAAAATTAACAGGCAAATATTAGACTTGAGAAAACTGTATAGCATTTAGACTAGTCAGAGACAATAGAACAGTCATGTAGTATTAAGTACATGAGTTCACTACTCTGAGAAATCATATGAATAAAACATTTGGGGAACTCTGTGACTATATCTGGTGCATTAGGCCAGGCTTCTTGAGCCACAGGTGCTGCCCAATGTGTACAGTTTTTAATAGATCAATTGTTATGTTAATTACATTTTTAAAAAATATCTTTTGACTTGAACACATACTGTGAGGGAGAATGAACGTGGGGCTGAAGGTTTTTCAATAATATTTTAGGAAATATTAAGATTTGGGGTTTTGAACCAAGAATATTGGGAAGCTCCAGAAGTGCTTAAGTAGAGGGAAGACTTAATTACATTTGTGAACACATCATGATAATGATAGCTGTCTTTTTACTAGTGCTGATTACACTCCAAAGACTGTTCTAAGCACTCAATTCATTCCTGTAATTACCAATTCTAGAAAGTTCTATGATTCTCCGTGTTCACTCTGATTCCGGACCACACATGCTCAGTCATTATGCCCACTGCCTCTCAACTATACTAGCTGCGGAGGACAGGATAAAGTTCCCATGTGTAAAGCACACATGGTTTGCAAGATGCTTTCTAATTTAATGTCTCTGATAATATAATAATTTTTATAGTCCTTTTACATTGTACAAATTGAGGATCAAAAATATTTAGCAGTTTTGCTGAAGTTAGCATCACTTGGGCCTTTGTCTTATGATTTCAAGCACAGTGCTCTTTTTGTAACCTATGACAGCTAATGTCAAAGAAAAATTGCACCAGACAGAGTTAAATAGGCAAGGAAGACTTTATTCAAGACTATTGCAATAGAGGTCAAAACTATTATAACAATTGAGAGACACTGACCTCAACTACACTGAGAGAAAACGCAAGAAGTTTTTAAGCATCAAGGAGTAATGGAGGAAATTGGGGAGAGACTAGCCAATGTTACTAGGCCATCTGAGTTTGTTATTAGTCTTTTAGAAATTGTAAGTTCCTCCTTCCCCAAGAGACTGGGATATAAGAGTGCTAACTTTCTTTTTTGTTGTTATTGTTTTTTTGTTTGTTTAATTTGTTTTTGTTTCAGGTTATTGTAAGGGTACAACCAACCAGCTCACAATTTTTGAATTTTTTATGTAGAGTCCCTCTTGTAGTAGTGTCCCACATCCAAAAGTTGTGCCATACACCAAAAACCTTGTGTCTTTTATGTGAAAGTACACCAGTGACCCTCTTCTCTCCCCACTTCTTCATTCCCCCTCCTCCCAACTTGAATAGAATTAAGTTTCTCTCCTATGTGGGCATGTGTTAGATCGTCTACTGGTTTTGTAATAAAATTGAGTACATTGGATACTTGCTTTTTCTTTCTTGTGAAACTTCATTAAGAAGTGCTAGCTTTCTTAATGATTACATTTCAAAGAGATGGTTCCTAAGTCCTTAAGAAAGACTTTCTTAGGTTGGAAAACTAGAAGGTGACCAAGATATTTATACCTTGGGGCCGAAATGGGCTAAGAAAATGGAAGCCAGGAGTTCAACTGGTAGCAGGAACAGGACAGTGGATCCCAGAGAGCCCTGAGCAGCCCCACCACTGCCCCTGCCTAGTGACCATAACATATCAGGAGGAGCAGCAGCTGTGCCAACAATGAGCTCAAGGTCCAGACCCAGCACTGACCCCATCTGAGTACTGCTAATATCAAGTTCAGCACCATTGACAGAGGTTCAGGAAGAGGTGGCTCTTGGCGGCCTCACGTCTGTTTCAGTGGGCACAAGAAGGTCTTTGCAAGGAAGGTTCTAAGAACAGTATAATGGTTCAGTGTAAGAAAGGGATATGGTTTAATTAACAGGAATGACACCAAGGAAGATATATTTTTACACCAGACTGCTGTAAAGAAGAATAACCCCAGGAAGAACCCTCACAAATGTAGGAGATGGAGGAACTGTGGAGTTCAATGTTGAAGGACAGAAGAGTCAGGAAGCAGCAAATGTTGCAGGCCCTGATGGAATCCTAGTTTAAGGCAGTAAATATGCAGCAGACCATAACCATCATAGACACAATCCATGCGCTAGGGGCCCTCTAAGCAATTACCAGCAGAATTGCCGGAATAGTAGCAGTGGGAGAAAGAATGAGGGTTCAGAGAGTGTTCCAGCCAGGCCCAGCAATGCTGGCCCTATGCAGGTGAAGGTTCCTATCTTACTACATATGGAGACCCTGTGGATGTCAACCACAGTATTCCAACCCTCCTGTGTGGGAAGAAATGATGGAGGTGCTGACAACCTGGTGCTGGAGAACAAGCAGACCAGTAAGACAGAGTGATCATCGGGTAATAGACCACAATTCTGCAGGGGCTGTCCTCACCAAAGGCAGCCCCTTAAGAACATGAAAGAAGAGGATAAAGAGAATCAAGGAGATGAGACCCAAGGTCAGCTGCCACCTCAATGGCCCACTGCTGTAACTTCAATTCCCTACACAGATGCAGAGAAAATCTCAAACCACAAGATGACAAAGAGGCAAAAGCAGCCCATTCACCAACTGAAAATCCATCCACTCCAGAGGCTGAGCTGGGAAGAGCTGAATAAATACAGGCTTACCATCTTTACCATCGTCTGATTTAGTCATCCAACTAGAAGAAATGAGTATGAAATTCCAGCAATAAGAAATGAATAGAAGATTAGTGCTGAAGGCCTCAAGTGCTTGCTTTTTGCCCATTGACCAGATAACTAGAACTATCTGCATTATCTCTGCAGCATGGGGTTTTTATTACTTTTACCTAAAGATGTCTTTTTAGGCATAGCAAACATTTTATTTTAAAAGGTCTGTTTTTTCTCAATTCACCTTTAATGATGGCTTTTAAAATTGTTTTATATCTGGTCAAGTTTAGATTTTTAAGAATTTCATTTTTAATTTGTAATAAAAGTTCACAACTTGCATTTTTTTCAAAAAAGTCAACAAACTGCAATAATCTGTTAATAAAGCTCTTCAAATGATTAAAAAATGAAAGGAATAAAAAGAAATCAGGTCCTGTGATTAGTTAGAAACCTGCCTAAAGCTTAGTGATGCTGAGGAGAGCATAAAGGACATTTTAGTCACTGTGACGTATACTATAGTTAAATATATGCACATTCAATGATGTCAAATAATAATTAGGGGGGCTGGGCGGCGCCTGTGACTCAGTCGGTAGGGCGACAGCCCCATAGACCGAGGGTGGTGGGTTCAAACCCGGCCCCGGCCAAACTGCAGCCAAAAAATAGCCGAGTGTTGTGGCGGGCGCCTGTAGTCCCAGCTGCTCAGGAGGCTGAGGCAAGAGAATCGCTTAAGCCCAGGAGTTGGAGGTTGCTGTGAGCTGGGTGAGGCCACGGCACTCTACGGAGGGCCATAAAGTGAGACTCTGTCTCTACAAAAAAAAAAAAAAAAAAAATTTAGGGGGGCTATGAAACACCACAAACACAAGTAATGTCCTAGGACTCTTGCTTTTATTTCTAACTTCTGCTTAATTCACTTTCTCCAGGAAGCCTTCCCTGTCTTGCACTGTTAAATATTCTAGTCATAGGCTCACTGGTTTCAAAATGCTTAACCACATGTGCAATTTGTTACTGAATGACTGTCATCTTGCTAGGTTACTAGCTCTCAAAATGTAGACTTGGGAAGATTTTGTACATTGCTATATCCTTAGTACTTAGAACAGTGCTCAGCAGTTGTTAACTGAGCCACAAATGTTCCTTTAATGAACATATGGACAAGTGAGTCAGGGAGCAATAAAGGTGAAGAAAGAAGAGGTGAAATTATTAAGAATCTGGTTGTCTGTCTGTCTGCTAGACTATAAATGATTTATTTTAAACCAACCTTAGTTCTTTCAATGGACCTCTGCTCTTGGCATATGCCTGATTGGCTGATTAAGAGTTCTACAGAGGTAGAAATGATATCTTTCCAATCAGGTTATAGGTTCACCAAGGGAAGGAGCCTTTTATTTCCACTGGGTAAGCAGTCTACAAATATGGACAAGGCTTATTAAATTATACGTTTGAGTGGATTTTTTTAATGATGAATTCATGACATAGCTATTAGTATAATGTATAAAGTTACCAATCCTCCCCACTTTTGGAAAAGCTTAGTTCTTTCTGAAATTTGTTCCCATTGAGAAGGTGACATACATTAGGATATTTGTGTTGAGGTAATTCTATAAAGAACAATTTTGGAAAGTAAAACTCTTTCAGAGATCAAAATATCACATCGCCATTGTGTGTCCTATTGGGTATAAGTTAATGCAATGACATGATTATTAGTGACAAACAAAGTCACAGGAAAAACTTAGGTTTTGAAACCACCACAACAAATACTTATTTACCCTACAGAATGTTCAAGCTATGTACTAGTGTTGAAAGGATGCATAGAGTAAGGTATGGGTCTCATCAAAAAGCCTGATTTTCCAAACATTCCACTGATTCCACAGGGCATTTAAAAACTTCTTCAGACATTTTTGCTGTGTGATTAGCACTAGAGCGGAGCCTTGGTTCAAGCAGTTCAGAGCTGCGTGTATTTCACTCTTTGTGTTTTCCTCCTGCTCGCCACCCACAACACTCTTCAGTTCATAGAATCAGCCAAACAATTCAACACCTCTTCATAGTCACGGAACTTTCCCAGAAGTTAGGCATAATATAAAGTTAAAAACTCAGTTAATTAGGTAAAACTACAACAAAAATTACCACACACAATTGACATTTGTTATTTTAATGGTTGTCAGGTGTCAGGTAAGGCAAGGGAGTTTTGTATTCCAGTTTTAAAAATAGCAATAGTAAAGATATCTCTTATTAGTTAAGGTAAAATACTTTTCATAATACTACCTTATTATTTCTTCTTCCCTTTGTTTTAATATTAAATGAATTCACTATTGCTCTTTATCAAAAATTATCAAGTAACCAGAGTGAAGAAACATAAGTGAAACTTCTATGCCCTTGATTTCTAATCCAAGATATTTAAACCAAGCTGAATAGCTCCAGATTCAAATTGAGATGACGAGCACAATATATCTTAGATTAGTATTGTATCTTCATAAGTATTATAAGGATGATCAGCATACCAGTAGAATATCTGGGGGCTTCTAATGATAAAATACCCAACTGACTTTGGCTTTAGAATTACAGATATTTATTATTTCATATAAAAATCAATCTGGTAGTAAATGATTCCTGGGTTAATATGTCCAGGAATCTAAAGATATTGGTACTACTGGTCAATTTCTTTGTATGTTATCTGTTTTTCACAATCTCAAGATGGCAGTCACAACCTTACCCACTGTTGGCTCTGTATGACAAGGACAAAAGCCAAGCATAGTTGTGTCATCTGACCCAATTATATTTACCCGGGATAAAATAATGTTTATTCTGTAGAAGCCACTGGGGTATTTTTCTCTCCTTTTATTCACCAGGTTTGCAGCACATACCCGTGGGTAACACATTGAGTAGAAAAGAGGAGAAAGGCCGTGATTAGTTTCTGTTAGTTGTCACCATTCACTTGCTGTGACTGTGGAAGGACCACCTTCCTTGATAATACTGAAATAAACAAGGGCTCAATTACAAAGAAAGAAGGGATGATGTACAAAAGCTGTTATACAGGCAAGCAGAACAGGTGTTGGGATGATATGTGTGAAGATATGTTAAAATGTAAATTCACTTACAAATTCATAATCATACAGTTAGTGATTTGAACCAACTAACACATAACTAAAATCAGTAGTGTTTACTAGGGCTGAGTGTACAAATAACTAAGTTATGTAAAACTGTAGTGTCCATATGGATATAAACACTTGCCCTAGTGTTGTTAATGAGAATCCTTTCTTAAGAACCATTAATTTAGATGATAATGATAAAAAAAAAAGAGAGAAGATAGAGAAGGCATGGATTCTAGCTATTTACAATAGATGAAATGTACATGTTTTCTTTCTTCCCTTTGAAGCCCTAAAGAAAGCAAACATGTATGAAGAGGCAAGTAAAAAGAGAAGCACTTAGTAAATGAGAGCTGTCCATAGCATTTGGTATAATATACTGGAAAGCAGATGAAAAGAAAAAAAAAAAAAAAAGAACAGGAAGGGTTGAAACTCAAATGCCTACAGGTTGTCACTGGAAAGCCACAAAAACAAAAGGGGATTTACAGTATAGGGGCATGAAAATGCTGGAGAATTAGAAATACCATGCAATGCCAAAGTCATGAGGGAGAGGAATAGGTCCAAAAAGTGAAAAAGTAGATGCAAGTTAGTATAATGAGCAAGTAGGTCATCAAATCCGTTTCCACTGAAGTCAGACAACCCTTCTGTCCTCAATATGGTAGAAGAATAGGCGATTACTCTCTGATTAACCAGAGAGGCTCTGAGAACCAGAGAAAGATGAATGGCAAGTGAAATATTTTGTTACTGGGAAAAAAGGAAATTCATTGGAAGTTTAAATAATGAGCAGTGATATGCCCAGTTCCTTTTACCCTATCAACCCTATCAACCTCTAAAATGCTGCTCTCCACATGAATGCCTTCCATCACCCCTCACCTCAGGCAGGAGGTGGGAGATTGCTTGCTCCCTGAGGAAACAGGTCAGCATGTAGAAAATGTCAAGATATGCTGATGGTATGAATTTCATACCCACTCCAGCTACAGTGCAGTCTTACTATTGACTAGTTCAGAGCTCCACAGTGGCTCCTCAGGAACCCATAAGCTTTATTCTTAGTTATGAGCAGGAGCCAGTGATCACCAGACAATTAAAGAAAAAAAATTTATGAGAAAGAGATCCAATCTATTAAGAGTATAGTATAATGGTCTTAACACAAAAATTAAGTAAATGAGGTGAAGGCTATATTAACCAGTTCAAAGTAAGCACTCCAAATTGTATATAAAATTATCACATTGTACCCTATAAATGCATTAATGTGCACAGTTATGATTTAATAAATAAATTGTTAAGAAAAAAAAGAAAGAGATCTAAGCAAACAAATAAGCAACCATAGAAGAATGAACTCAGGGGAAACAGAATCATGGCAATAGAATAACCCCGGTGAAAACTGTAATAGTAGAAAGATTAAACACAACATCCTGAAAGTTTAACAGAAAGTTGAAAAATAAATACTATTTGTAATTAGGTAGAAAATGAGGGGAGAAAACCCAAAGGATACCCCAAAAGTTTCAACAGCCAGCTAAGATAAATTGAAAAAGTCCAAACTAGAAGAATGAGGGGAAGAGAATGTTTAATATATAACACGAGAAAATTTCACTATCTTAAAAGCCAACCGTTTCCAGATTGAATAAATGAATATTTCTTCCAAATGCCTAGCATATGGCACAAATAGTAGTTCACACAAATTTGTATCATACTAAATGCAAAACACCAGAGATAAAGAGGATATCTTAAAAGGTTTCTGAGATAATATAAGTATCACCATCATCACAGCAAGAACAAATAACATGTAAAGGATCTCAAAGTAAATTAATAGTGGGTTTCTCAACTATATGCCAATCATATTGGAAGTTAAAATGAAGCAATTCCTGTAAAAATCTGATGGGAGATCATACCCAACCTGTACTTTCTATAAGCAAATTATCCACGAAGTATGATGAGTAAAATGAAGATATAGCCAGTTAAATCGTAGATAAAGTAACCTCTGATGTATCCTTTTAGTGTCTTTCCCCTATTAAAAAAAGGTAATAACTCAATAGAAAAGACAAAAAAGAGGGGGTACCAAAAGGTAGAATGATTTCATAATAATTGTGTGACTAATACCCAGAATTACAGCTATGGATATACCTAAAGAAACCAGATCAGGCTGAAACAGTATGATACAGAGATCCAGGAACATTCTCTCAAGTTAAAAATATTTTTCATAATTTACCTGAAGTATTTGATTTAGAAGTATTTTAGAGTTTTATTTTATTTTATTTTAAGTTGGAGAGCTTGGGAGAAAAAGTTATGATAGATACAACTAAAGAAAATTAAAGAAATGTATTTCAGAGGGGTAATATATTTAAAAATATGTATTGATGCTTTTGTGAGGAACTTGGAAAAAATAATATGATAAAAGAGAAGAAACAGTGATCTCATTTTACATTTACTTTAGATATACAGTTAATTAACTCTAAGAGCAGTTAATTCTCACTCTTCCCTATTCTCGTTATACTTTTTATCTTTGCTCCATTTTCTAAAGCATATTTCAGTAACTTGAGCTCCATATGAACTTGGATGCTTACATTTCAGGAGGGTAATAACAGGCTTTAAAGTAAAATGATTTGACAATAATCCTCCCCACCTGCCCCCCATACACACACACACACACACACAAAACTAATGTGAGAGGGTTGTTACTTATTCTACAGAAAAGACAGTCTAACTTAATTTTATTTGATAATTTCAACTGATTTTATGCCTTTTCTAACACTTTTAATGAGTGTTTGCTTAGTTCACATGCCATAAATTTAGTTTTCTGATTAACACAAAATGAAATATTTAAAGCGTAGTACTAAAGATGATGTCCTTATTTAAAAGAGAGTTACATTTCTGATTCTGTCATTTTCTTTCTGAAAGAAAATATTATGTATTGTTTCCACCCAGAGTAATGCTTCAATAACCATCTCTAAAACTGAAAATAATGAAATGGAGTATTAGCATGTTATTTAGAAATATGTAGGTAACTACATCCATAAGGTAACTAAAGCCAGTTTTCTCTACATTGTTATTTTTGCTCCCTAGACTTACAAATGCTATATAACTCAAAATTATTCTATGTGTATTACCTAATAAATGTTTATAATAAATAAAAGTGCAAACAATTTCAAAGTAAAAAGCAGAAGATTACAATCCTACAATACAAAGGTACCATCTTGAAGTATTTTGTCATTTTATGTTCACATATATATATTTATTAAAAGGAGATTATTCTACATGGCTCCTTCTGGGTTTTAATTTGTTATGTTTTGAATATGTTTTGGAACTATTTATAAATATGTGAAATTGCACAGAAATAAGCATAGCTTGTTTCTTCCACATATTTATTCATTCATTCAACAAATATTTTGAGTTCTTACAAAGTGTTCGGATAGACTGTCTGTATGAGGTATGTGGTCTTACAATCTACTGAAGAAAAAAATATTACATGAATACTACTTGAGAATAATTAGTGTTTGTGTTTATTCAAAGTAGGTATATAATATTAGAAATTTTTTGGATATGAAGAATGGTTTATGAAAGATATAATCTAGGTTGAGTGATCACAGAATACTTCCTAAAAAGTGACATTCAACCCAAGACTTGAGAGAGAATCCTAGGCCAAAAAAAAAGCATAATCTATCATTTCTGATCCAAATATTTTCAACAAAGTTACTATTCTAAAAAGCAGGGTCTACAAAAAGTGAAAGATCATGTGACTTAATCTCAGCTATGCCTGAGAGCTGCACCTGCAGTTTGACTGATGGCTCGTGTTCACCTACAGTTTTGCTGCAGAGTCTTATGGGGTAATTAGTTATCAGGGTAAGTAAACTCATAAATACTTAATTATAGATTCAAGTAAACTCAAACATTTGCACATGACCATATAGTGCAAAGTATGGGGTTAGGAAACATGGAAGATTAAGAGTTATTGGCCTGGGGAAAGACTTCATGAAGAAGACTGCCATGGCAATTGCAACAACAACAAAAATAAACAAATGGGACTGCATTAAACTGAAAAGCTTCTGTACAGCTAAGGAGACAATAACCAAAGCAAAGAGACAACCTACACAATGGGAAAGGATATTTGCATATTTTCCATCAGACAAAAGCTTGATAACTAGGATCTATAGAGAGCTCAAATTAATCCACATGAAAAAAGCCAACAATCCCATATATCAATGGGCAAGAGACATGAATAGAACTTTCTCTAAAGACGACAGACGAATGGCTAACAAACACATGAAAAAATGTTCATCATCTCTATATATTAGAGAAATGCAAATCAAAACAACCCTGAGATATCATCTAATCCCAGTGAGAATGGCCCACATCACAAAATCTCAAAACTGCAGATGCTGGCGTGGATGTGGAGAGAAGGGAACACTTTTACACTGCTGGTGGGACTGCAAACTAGTACAACCTTTCTGGAAGGAAGTATGGAGAAACCTCAAAGCACTCAAGCTAGACCTCCCATTTGATCCTGCAATCCCATTACTGGGCATCTACCCAGAAGGAAAAAAATCCTTTTATCATAAGGACACTTGTACTAGACTGTTTATTGCAGGTCAATTTACAATCGCCAAAATGTGGAAACAGCCTAAATGCCCACCAACCCAGGAATGGATTAACAAGCTGTGGTATATGTATACCATGGAATACTATTCAGCCATTAAAAAAAATGGAGACTTTACATCCTTCATATTAACCTGGATGGACGTGGAAGACATTATTCTTAGTAAAGCATCACAAGAATGGAGAAGCATGAATCCTATGTACTCAATTTTGATATGAGGACAATTACTGACAATTATGGTTATGGGGGGGAAGAAGAAAGAGGGAAGGAGGGAGGGGGGTGGGGCCTGGGTGTGTGTCACACTTTATGGGGGCATGACATGATTGCAAGAGGGACTTTACCTAACAATTGCAATCAGTGAAACCTGGTTTATAATTGCAATCAGTTGTACCCTCAATGAATCCCCAACAATAAAAAAAAAAAATAAAAAAAAAGAGTTAAACGTAATAAACTCCCTGACTTTAGGGTGGTTGAAATCATGTTTTCTAACCAAAAGAGTATACAGTTGGTTCTCAACTTAATGACACTCGACTTAAAATTCTTTGGCTTATGATGGCAGGCAAGCAGTATGCAGTCAGCAGAAACCATGGAATTTTGATCTTTTCTGGGGCTGGCAGTAGTTGTATTAAGATTTTTTTTTGTCTTTCAATTCACAATGAGTTCATCAGGGTGTAGCCCCATCTTAAATTGAGGAATGTCTCTAATCAATACAGTCATACCAGAGTTTACGTCATACCAGTGTTTACATCATACACAATAATTTGTGAATTTTTGCTTGATACTTATTATTCTATTGCTTATCATTAAGAAGGCAACATACTTTTGCATGTAGAGAACAGTTTGTCACGATCATATTCCTTTTGCTTTATTTCTCACACATTTGAATGAATTTATACTTAGTTTTAAAGAATAATTAATAACAGAGATTTACAAATGATATTCAGATACATATTTGTCATGACCAAGTAAATTAGTCCATTTCGGCAGAAGACAAAATAATGAAACTAATTTTGCTTATGGAAGTTTCACTGCTAAATATTAAAGAAAAAAACATAAAGAATTAATTTAACTGATTTGAATCTTTTGAAATGTTTTTTTCATAAATAAGCAACTTTAATTAGCATTCTGACTGTATCTGTAAAGTACGATTTAAAAAATGTATGCTTTCATTTAGTTCAGGCTGATGAATGGCACAATTACTTTACCAACACCCATTATAGGAGCTGTAAAGAAGAAACCATTATTTCCCACAGTGAATGTAAATGTTTTGTAAGCTGCTGGAACACAGAGACCCAAGTCTCCTGATTCCTTTTTGTTCTACTCAGTAACTCGGACAGTACTTCAAATGTAAAACCTTATCTAATAGTGGGTATTACCATATGACCAGTAAGTAATCATGACCAAATCCTCCTCCTCTTCCTCTTTTTTTCTTTTTTTCTCTTCTTCTTCTTCCTTATTTTTTCTTTCTTCTTCTCTTCCTCCTTCTTTTCCTTCTGCTTTTCTCCTTGTCATAATAATTTAATAGCAGTAGTAATAATTTTAGAAGATATTTTGAAGTCCTAAGCCCACAACTGTCCCTTTCCTTTTAAAAGCCACACCTCCTTCTGTCATTGCAAAAATTGGAGCCAGGGGTGAGAGAAGACCGAAGAGCCATTCTTGAACATCAGTGGTCATAGTGCCAGGGAATCTTGGATTGCACACAGAAAGTGAACCATCACAGCTTCTAGCAATGCATATATCTGAAAAAGACAGAATGCAGCAAATGTAGCAGGCACAACACTTCGTTCATACAAATTAAAGTTTCTCATGCAATAAATTCTTATCATTTTGCCTAAGGTATATTGTGCCTATAGTGATGTTTTTCACCACAACTTAAGAAAATGTGACTAAAAATAACTGGTGATGAATTTACTATCTGTCATATCAAGAAATCTGGAGGTAGGTGGTTCCAAACTAGATTAATTCAGAAGACGAATAATGTCTTCAGAGTTTTTTTTGGTTTTGTTGTTTTATTTCTTTCAGACAGAATCTCACTATGTCACCCTTGGTAGAGTGCTGTGGCATCACAGCTCACAGCAACCTCAAACTCTTGGGCTTAAGTGATTCTCTTGCCTCAGCCTCCCAAGTAGCTGGTGCCCGCCACAGGCGCCCACCACAACACCTGGCTATTTTTTGTTGCATTGCTGTTTAGCTGGCCCAGGCAGGGTTCAAACCCACCAGCCTCCGTGTCTGTGGCTGGCGCCATAACCACTGTGCTATGGATGCTGAGCCAACTTTAGAGTTTTTTTTGTTTGTGTGTTTATTTGTTGTCATTTTGCTCCATCACATTCAGAGTTGTCTTTCATCCTCAGGCCTGCTCATGATAACAGTTCTGAGCAGAAAATCTTTCATTAAGTGACAGAGAAAAAGAGTAATTTCTTTTCACATGTTATTTCTCAGCAGGCTGATAAATGGTTCTCAGACACCACAGACATTCCTATGCACTTGTGGTAAATAAATTAATATATGATGGTAATCTTGAGAAAGGAGGCTCAAATGAGCGCTTACATTGTGTCCTTAGACTCTTTGCCTTTTCTAATTTATGACCTTTCTGATAAAAAAGGAGCAGCACACCCACTTTATATGGAGTGTACTATGTCTTCCATCATCGAATAATTCCTGCATTTAGCAGACAAAGAAACTGAAGACGAAGCTCATTAATGTCTCAGTCTAGATACCACATGGTAAAATATTACTGGCAAATTTATTTCACACAAAAATACATAGTTGTAAAATAAAAGAATTATTATGATATTAGTGATATTATGAAAACTATTAGAATAATAGTTATGCTTCTATGATCCTAGGATCCTCAGTGGGAAACCTAGGAACAGAACTTAGTTCCTGAATCTTTCATTTCAAATTTCTTTCCACATGAATAAAAGTACCAAGTGGGCATAATGATTTAACATCTCTAGAATATCAAATCAAATGAACAAGGCTAGTGTTTACTCACCCTTTCACATAGAGCTCTTTGTGAATTTAAATACATGGGCAACAAATTTGGTTTAAATTGGTTAAATTTCATACTTAACCTATGGTGTATATTTCCCCGAGGAATGTGTTCTACAAAACCAGAAGCTAGTGTCAACTCTGTGATTTTAGCAAATTTAGGAAGCAAATGTGTGCTGCAAATTTTCATGACACACATTTGTTGTATTATAAAGGCATTTGGTTTGAAATGGCAAATCCATATTTTTGATTCCTTAAAGTAAGGCCCCTGCTACAGTAAAGTGGAAATTGTTAGACTAAGCCACTTGTTTCCATGCTCTTTTATTCAAATTCAGTATCATCTTAATCTGATGATAAGGGATGAGCATAAATCACACGTATTACGAAGGAGCACAGTTTTTCATAATCTTATCCTCAGGCTGCTGGTGTAGCTCCGTTTTAGGTGCATCTTGGGTGCAGTCAATAGTTTTGAGTCTAATGGGGAGGGATTTATATATTTTTTCTTTGCCAAGTGCTGCACATTTTCCATAGAATGTCATCGCTAATATGTTTACCTTTACCCAATAGCCAGAAAGGAAGAAGACCTCTCTAAATGTAGCCAGACAGCCCGTGATGCTTTTTCCTTCAAATAAACCTAGTAATAGAAAAGCACATTAAACAAAAAATGAGAACCAGGAAGGTTAATTTGCATCTAAATTCTCTTAATCTATGAAACTTTGAGACCCACAGAGATAGATCACTTTATCTGACAAAAGCATATGTAAGAATGGCTCTGATTAGAAAATTGCCATAGAGAGGGAAGCTGGGAAAGTTATATTATTCTTTTATTTATATGGCATTTGTATTGTGGGATATCAATACAAAAAAACATATAAAGAATAATACTTTTTAAAACCATGTATGAATCATTTACAAAGAAACGTTATATTTTTCTATGAATGCATATACATTTAGTAAAAGTAAAAGTAGGATTCATAGTAAATTAATGATAGTGTTACCTCTAGTGAAAGAAGAAGGTCTGGAAAAGACAGCAAAGAAGATTTCAACTTGATGTGTATTTTAAAATTTATTTTATGTAAAAAAAAAAAAAAAAGTGAATACAGTAGAGTCTCTGGAAGTTGACCTCCAGGGGACTGTAACCAATTGGTCAACATACAGAGGTGGTCAACATAAGGAACTAGGCCCACTATACAGATTGGTACATTGGTGCAAGTCTGGTCTATGAAAATTAAGTCAACTTAAGGATGTGGTCAAAGTAGAGAGGTGGTCAACATAATGTCACATACATAATGTCAGCCACTTTCTAGAAATTTTGATAAAGATTTGCTACTTATTTCTGCTATCTCTTTAAATAATTTTGTGAAGAATTTAAAGTTCTATATCCCCCACTTTTTTTTTTTTCCTTAGCAGGAAATTTTGGCAATGTTTTTCTTTTTTTTTTCATTCTTGACACTAATGAAACAGTTATAGACAGGAAAGAAACTTCTGGTCTGTCTGTTTATCTATTAATCTGTCATTTATTTGTATCTATTTACTTATTTATTTTAATGTAGTTTTTACACATATGCTTTTATTCTTTCAAATCATCAGCTGTCTTTCTTCTTCTGGAGCACAGAGTAAATTTTCACTTACTTGAAAAGCAGAACTGATTCAGGTCTCTCAGATGAGGGAGAAAACAGGCCCATGGGATATTAGAATAGGCATTACCTTTATTTCACCCATGGCCCAGTGGATGAACTTCAGGGATAAGGCTAGTTCAGTAGTTCTCTTTGTCACTAGAGGCCTTGGTTCTCACTAAGTTATCTATATCAAGAGTAGGTGGCCTGGGGTGGTGGCTCAGACCTATAATCCTAGCACTCTGGAGCCCATAGTGGGTGGATTACCCAAGCACACTGTTGGAGACCAGCCTGAGCCAGAGAGAGACCTTGTCTCTAAAAATAGCTGAGCATTGTGGTGGGTGCCTATAGTCCCAGCTACTTGGGAGGGTGAGGCAAGAGAATTTCTTAAACCCAAGAGTTTGAGGTTGCTGTGAGCTGTGACCATGGTACTCTAACAAAGGTAACAAAGTGAGACTCTGTCTCAAAAAAAAAAAAAAAAAAAGTAAGTGGAAGTTTGTTTGTTTCTCTTCTTTTCTGAAAAAAAGCTTCTCTGGACAAAATTGAGAAGATAAAGAGGTCAGTTGGATCTCAGGAATGATTCCCACTGTTAAAATCTACTTGGCTAAAATAATTGAAGGATCCATTCAATTAATTAATTGAGCCAGAAGCAGCTTCAAGTCAGCTGTTTACGTGCAGTGTGAATTGTCTAATGTTGATCATGATTTCCTTGGTCAGCTAAATGAGATTAGGTATCCCGATAGGGGTGGAGGTTGGGGGTGGGAGGGATGGTGGTGGTGGGTGAGGCTGGTAGGGGGAGGAAGGAAAGAATGAGAAGGAAAGAAACTTGGTTCAAGTATTTATGTCCTATCCTTATTTTGTAAACCTCTACCATCCCAATACTTTAGCATCTCATAAGCAACAATAATCTTAAAGGATAATTTGAAGGGAATGTTTGAAATCAGGCCTACCTCTTCAAGCTCAGGTTAGTAAGCATAGGACAGTGGTTCTTAAAGTGTGGACCAGCAGCATTAACATCACAGGAAACCTATTAAAAATGGGAAGTCTTACCCAATCTCCCTCCTTCCCCTCCTCTCTCTTTTCCCTCCCTCAAACAATGTAACCTAATCATTTGCACCATCATATTAATCTGAAATTAAAAAAAAAAAAAGCAAAGTCTTGATTCAGAAACTCTGGAATGAGCCCCCAAACGTTGTGTGTTAATAAGGTGATTCATGTGTAAGCTAAAATTTGAAAACCACTGATGTAGGTTGCTCTGCTTTGGATGGGAATGTCTGAGTCTGGGCACTTGCAGACCATAAATAATAGAAGGAACTCACTGCTGAGTTTAGGAGAGAGAGAACATATTGGAATAAAAGGGATGAGTTAGAGGAGGGGGGTGGGTAAATTTTTTTGTTTGTTTTAAATGCAAAGGCTAGCAAGTGTATCAAAATGATCAGTCTTTAGTTCAAAATGATCATCTTAGTTCTGCTGCTTCTGTTATCGTTGATACCTTAGAGGGTTTTCTCTTCTTCTTTTTTCATATTTTAACTCTAAACTAACCATCTAAATTATGAATAAATCCAAAATTTTGAAAAAATTATGGCTATACACCACAAATGCTAACCAGAAGTACAATCTGACATTATGAAACAAAGAAAACTGTTACGTGTCAAACTATTGATCATCTGAACTCATTATTCCTATGCTCTATTCAACAAAGACAGAATATACAACATGTGCCATCAGTAGACGACAATATTTTGGGAAAGTGCATGTAGTGGATCCTTTGCTGCCCTTGTATCCAGGGAAACACCAAGCACCTATCCTTCTTGGCCACTACCCAAAACAAAACTCAAACATGCAAAAAATAGATAAAAGGAGTTTTTATAAATTAACATTCTATGATATCTTTTTGGCCAAGTATATTGTGCTTTTTGGAAGATGCAAAAATTCATTTTCAAAGTTTTTGAAATTTCCTCATGACCAAGAGTCCTGCTCTGAGGTCTCTTTGTGGCCAGGAGAGTTATGGTATAAATGCCAAATGTTTAATTTTACAAAGATAAAAAATGTTCTCTATATTAATTATAGCACTGTAATTTTGACTAAAAGCTTATTTCCTTTGGTAAATATTTTACTTTCATTTGTTTTTAACTGTTAATCAAACTTAAAAGATATATTGTTAAAATGTTGGCTAGAGAACCATTTATACTTTTTTTTCAAATTAAAAGAAGTCATCTTGTTAGACTATGAAGTGGAATAAGTAATGCGTTACAACCAAGAAATGACTGTGTTTATGCAATAGCTGAACATAGTGCCTCAAGACAAATGGGTCTATTTGATGTCCGGAGATAGAATCTCTGTAGCAGTTTGCATTATTTTAATTGCAGTTGTTTCAATTATTAGCATTTAGGAAGATTAGACTTAGTGCAAAAATATGTAGACTTTTTTTCCCTTCAAAGGTAAAGATATGGAAGAAAGTAGGTGAATCTGGTTTGTAATGAGAATGTTGATGAAAAGGCAAGAAAATCCATGTTCAATACAAGCAGAAGGCAAGAAAGATGACTCCCAGCTTCATTAATGACTTTCAATATTTCTTGGCTACCAATATACCCTGTATCATCTTCAATTTGGTTTGGAAGCTGGTAATATTATGGAAGCTTATCTGTCCATGGATAAATATTTTTTCATCTACCTGCAAGGTCAAGTCAAGTATTTGACTGGTATCAAGGAGTTTCCAGATTCACTGGGTTAAGGTACAGTATGAAAAAGTAATATAATTCCTCTTAACGGTGTTAGCATCTTCCCATTCTCATTAAAAGCTGGTTACAAAAAATATGGTGCAAATGAGAAAACTTTAGCATTTCAAGTTCTATAAAACTGGTTCAAATACTGTTGGTAGAAAGTAGAGCCAATTCCAACTTCTAGTTATATAATTAGATATAATTAATCTATCCCCAGGGAAACTTTTTGGGACAACATTTTTTTCCTTACTTTGCTCAACAACTTAAAATATATCAAGATCTGCCATTGCCCTGGCTCTTTTAACACTTTTAACAAGGTACATTTCAGGTGAACAATGTCCAACTATTAACTAAAGGACAAACTGTCAAATCTTAGTGAAAATTTCATCTTGTATTAGAATTCACAGGGCTTATTGGATTCAAATTTCAGTCTAGTGTCATAGAAAACCATTTATGTACTTATCAAAATCCTATTTTTATATCATAATGAAAACTGCCTTGACTATGTGGGACTTGACTATAATTTCAATCTATTCTTTGGGCTTTGCACCTTTGAGAGAGAAGTATCTGGAATAGCCTGGCCTCCAAAGCTGCAGCTCTCCCAGAGAAATATTCTATTCTAGATGCACCACCACTGAAATATTTAGACTAATTGCTGAACAGTGTCTTTAACAAAGATCAGCATAATGAAAACGCGGTGGAAAATTACCCTACAGTATCACACAATAACTATGCTAATTGCACAGTAACTTTCCCTTATCAACTACTTTCAGTGTGATGAATAGCAAAACCAGAAAAGCCTTTTGCTGGCTTGAAGACAGTGAAAAGTCAGGCTCATGGAAAAAGGGTTAATTCAAACAACCTCCCTCATCACAGAAAGATTAAGAGAGTAAAGTTGTGTTTGACTGAATGTGAGTGATTTGCAAAGGTGAAATTAGTAGTATCAGAGTGCAAACAGTGGAAAACAAAATGGAAGTTGTAGAAATTCTCACGGGGCTTTGAGCCTCACTGCTTTTTAGTTGTGCATTATTTACTAGTTAAGAAGTTCTGTGGGTTGGGAATGGCTGGTTTGGGATTTAGGAGTCAGACATAGGAGCACAGAAAAAGTCTCCAAATAAACACGAGCCTCCCTTAGCATTTATTCTGCTCAGTGGAAACTAAGGCTACCCACTTGGCACAATAACTGCTCCCCAGTTCTAGCTTCCATATCAGTCCCTCATCAGCTGCTATTGGCTTTAACCCAGAACTTGCCCACATATTTCAATTATTTCACTTTTGTCCTCTTTAGATCAGGCTTTTCCTATTTTGCTGTCCTGTCCAAATCCATAGTTCTGCTTTCATTATATGAATTACTCTCTGGATTCTTGTCTGCAATCTCTTAGTGTCCTATTTCTTACCCACCCCATTTTTCCTTCTTTTTCATTTTCTTTCTTTCTGGATTCTTGTCTGCAATCTTAGTGTCCTATTTCTTACCCACCCCATTTTTCCTTCCCTCCCTTCCTTCCTTCCTTCCTTCCTTCCTTCCTTCCTTCCTTCCTTCCTTCCTTCCTTCCTTCCTTCCTTTCCTTTTTTTTTTTTTTGAGACTGAGTCACTATGTTGCCCTCAGTAGAGTGCAGCCTCCCAAGTAGCTGGGACACTACAGGCGCCTGCCACAATGCCTGGCTTTTTTTGTTGTTGTTGTTTTTGTCATAGTTGTCATTGTTGTTTAGCAGGCCCAGGATGGGTTCAAACCCGTCAGTTCTGGTGCATGTGGCCGGCACCCTAACCACTGAGCTATGGGCACTGAGCCCCAATTTTTACTTTTGCCTTCCTTCTCCCCTCCATCTTCCCAGATAGTGAGTATAAGCATGAAGCAGGTGTCTTTAATACCACGCGATGCAACTTTAAAGAGATTGATTAATGAGAAAAGCTTCATGAAAATTGGTGTCATAATCTAATAAAATTGTGCTAACTCTTCTCCCCCCAACTTGTTAAAATGATTACAGCTTTGTACAGAATTAAAAAATGAGAGATTGGGGAAGCTGAAGGCTTTAAGCTTTCCATTAGTCTTCTGGATTAACAGTACTTCTGCTGGGACAGGGTCGTTCTTGCTTAGAAAAGGCTGTGATAACAAGGCAGTTTTCATAATGTACTGAGCTGTAGCTGCAGAGGAAGCATATGAGTGTCTTTTTTCCTTCTTTTTGAAATCCACATTAAAGAAAGTGCTTCATCTCCTACAAAACACAAACCAAGTTCATTATGAAATTATCCTGAACGCTAATTATATGTTTTCAAGGTATCCAAGGTCTGTAAACACTGACTTTTAGAAATAATAAATTCAAATTCCTGCTATTTTTTTAATTCATTTAGTTCCTTTAAATTAAATCTATCCAATTAGATGACTAGCCCTAATAATGCACTGAAATAACTAGCAGAAAAAAAGAAGGGGGCAGAAAATTTCAATAGAAATATGCCATCCATTATGTATGAAAATACAGGCCATGGGAAGACAGCCTATAGCTCTGGCTTCCTCTTTATGTCATTTCACAATACAAGCATTGAAGAGGGAAACTCTTCCAAGTAATTTAAGGGAAGCTGCCCAGGATATTTAAAACCACAAAAATCAATAAATTTCTCAGTAATTTCTGTGAGTACATAGTGACTGCATTTGATAAGAAAGAGAAATCAACATCACATGTGATTTGAGAAGAGCTGGCAATCGATATGTCTCAGCCAGAAAGAAGAAAAACCAATAAACAGAGCAAGACATGAAGACAAGAACATCTTTAATGCCGTGTACGCCCTAGAAATAGAAGAAAGACATTTTTATCTTGTGGAGTAAAAGGAAAAGAGATTGCCTAATGCAAGTCTTCCACTGACCACACTGTTCTCCAGACTCCAGATGTCTGGCTAACCTGGATTTAGTTCAGTTTACTTCAACACACATTTACTATAAATCAATTAGTGAAGTGAGTGTTAGGTGAGATGGTAGCTATGCAAATACCAGTATGGAAGGATTCCCACCCCACAGAAACTTACAGTGAAGACAGAGATACCTAACAGCCAGCAAATGCTGAGATAAGTGCTGGTTTCTGGGGATGCAGTCGCAAGGAGTGGAACTCTGCATGAGAGGTTATTCTAGGAAGCTTTAATTAAGAGATCCCCTGTTATAGTTTCCATTCAGGCTTCCAAGGAGCCAGTGGAGAAAGGAGGCTGTTGTTTTTGCTGCCCAGCATTATAGCCCATAAGCCATAAAGTTCTCCTCTCTGCATGGGGTGAGAGGACACTGCCCCAAAGTGAACATGCTGTGTACTCTGATGCTCTGATGGAACCCATCATCAACATGACTGCTTTCACTCTAGCAAGCTGTCCCATACAGGTGGGTTGAATGATGTCCCCCCACATATAAGATATGTATATGTGTGTGTATATATATATATATATATATCTGACATATATATTTAAAAGACATACATATGTATGTAAGATATATAATATGTATGAAAGATATATATAAGATACATATATACTTAAAAAATACATATGTAAGATATATATAAAAGATACATACATATATATATATATATAGTATGTCCTCAGACTAAGCATTTTAATCCTAAGAAACTGTGAACATTGCCTTATAGAGCAAAAGAGTGAATACCATTATACTTTACATGGAAAAAAAAAACACAATTAAGTAAAGATCCTGGGCTTGCTTCCCTGTAGCACAGTGGTTACAGAGCCAGCCACATATACCTAGGGTGGTGGGTTCGAACCCAGTCCAAGCCAATTAAACAACAATGACAACCGCAACAAAAAATAGCTGAGGGTTGTGGTGGGCACCTTTAGTCCTAGCTACTTAGGAGTCTGAAGCAAGAGAATTGCTTAAGCCCCAAAGTTTGAGGTTGCTGTGAGCTGTGACACCACAGCACTGTACTGAGGGTGACATAGTGAGACTCTGTCTCAAAATAAACAAATAAATAAATAAAGATCCTGAACTTTTTCTCAAATTTATCCTGCATTATCTAGGTGTGTCTGAAATGCAATCAATCACATGTATTCTCGTAAGAGTGAAGCAGAGGGAGTTTTGAGAGAGAAGAGGAAAAGGTTATGTAAAGACAGAGTCAGAGATTGGCTTGTGTGACCCAAGCCCATGGACATCTGGACCAACCAGAAGCTGGGAGAGGCAAGGAGTGATTCTTCCCTGGAGTCTTGGAAGGAAGCTTGGTCCTTCTTGGATTTTGGACTTCTGGCTACCACATAAAGGTGAAAATAAGTTTCTGTTTCTCTAGCTTACCCAGTTAGTGGTAATTTGTTATAGCAACCTAAGAAACTAACGTACCAAGCAAAGGCTGACTGAGCATTACCAGAGGGGAAAGTTACCAAAAAGGAAAGAAAGACAAGACCCTCTCTTGGCTTAGTCATATCTGATTCTTCATTGGAGGAGAAATGTAAGAAACTCTTCTTTTCTGGCACGTGACAGTGGGTTTGGCAGATGGAGAGGAGGAGAGGGCTTTTAGACCTTTGGGGCCAGATTTTACAATGGATTCCACAGCAAAGGCGAAATGGACTTGTGCACTGTCTTTAAAGTCTGTTGGTTCTACACACCCAAATTCCACCCCAACTCATATTTTCTGCCTGTTCCTACCCATATTCTCTATTCATAGGACCACCTTTCAAATTCAGAACTCGGAGTGACTAATATAATTCATAGACAGATTTTTTTCCCCTCTCTTACCAAAATTCTTGTAAGTTATATACTATTTCTTTTCAAGTCAAGTTTTGGACTGCAGCATAGCAGAACCTTATACTTTTCATTAAAAACTAGATTAATTCCACTGTCAACTGTATTATGTGACTATCAAATATTCTTTAATTTATCTCTGGATCGAATCCATGTCAACCAATAATTCCCTAAAACAGCACTCATTTTAAGAAAATGACTCCCTGATTGCCTTGAAAGATTAAAAGAATTCTTTCCTTGCTGACATATAAAACAAATTTAATCTGTGTCAATGGAATCTCGGATTAATTAGGAAACGATAAGAATTGAGAATGGGAATTTTATTTATAATAATTTGCATAATTTCTTGCTTAAACGCTCTAAAGTATATTATGATGTAAACAACACCATGTATTACTAACTTTCTGACGGGTCATTTCCTAATGTAGAGTTCAAGTTTCCATATTCATATTGAAGGCTAATCAAATTTTACTTCACATATTTGTTCAAGCCAATAATATTTATTAAGTGTCTGCTTGAGGATAAAAAGTATATTTGTTGTTCTCAGAGAGCTCACAGTTTAAAAGTGACTAAAATTAAAATAAAAAAAAAACTTTTTTTGAGACAGTGTCTCAAGCTGTCGCCCTGGGTAGAGTGTTGTGCCATCACAGCTCACAGCAACCTCAAAGTCTTGGGCTTAAGTCTTGGGAGTCTTGCCTCAGACTCCCAAGTAGTTGGGACTACAGGCACCTGCCACAATGCCTGGCTATTTCTTGGTTGTAGTTGTCATTGTTGTTTGGCAGGCCCGGGCTGGATTCAAACCTGCCAGTTCCAGTGTATATGGCTGGCACCCTAGCTGCTGAGCTACAGGCACTGAACCTGTAATCAATTTTTAATACTTGGTGAGAAAGGCTACAGTGTAGAAACAAGCTCAGTCAACCTGAATATGTAGAAAAGGGAGTTCCTAAGTTTGGGAAATTAAAGAGACAATTGAGGGGCTGGTGGGGGTGGTGGTTACAGCTTGTTTTGAAGAAGAGTGGGAGATTCCCAGCTAGACAAGTGGAATTAACCATCCCAGATCAAGAGAATAGAGTGTCCAAAACATAATCACAAAAGATAGAATGAAAAAAAAAAAAGAAGGAAGGATGGTGCCTGTGACTCAAAGGTGTAGGGTGCTGGCCCCATATGCCGGAGGTGGCGGGTTCAAACCCAGCCCCAGTCAAAAACTGCAAAAAAAAAAAAAAAAGGGAAAAATAAAAATATAGAATGACTCACTTTATCAATGTAGAAATTCCACAGGACTGATGTAAATGTATGGAAGGGCTGGTGATACAAGTGATCTGACCTTGTAGGTAGCAGGCAATGGTGGAGAAAGAGAAACCTTTCAAGCAAAGAGTTTCTGTGACCACATTTGATTTTTGAATGATCATTCTGTAGTAATGTTGAACAAGCATTTGTGTAATCAGGTAATTATTTGTGGTAATTAACATTTTGATATCTGCCTTACTCAATAGATTATAAATCTCTTCATTCTTTGCTTTTTAAGTTTTTTTTTTTTTAATTTTAGGTTAATATGAGAGTACAAACAACTAGGTTACAATATTTGCATTTGTTAGGTAGAATCCCTCTTGAAGTTGTGTCCCAAACCCAAAAGGTGTGCCATATACCCTTACATTGTGCCTATTAAGTGGGAGCACACCAGTCCCCTCTCCACCTGCCTTTACTCCCCCTCTCCCCAACTTGAATTGAGTTTTTCTCTTACAGAAGCATGTATTACATCATCTGTTGGTTTCATATTTTTATGAAATATGAAATTATGTTGGATATTTGCGTTTCCATTTTTGTGAGACTTTACTAAGAAGAATAAGGACATTTGCATTAGATTGTTTATCATAGCTCAATTTATAATCGTCAAAATGTGGAAACAAGCTAAGTGCCCATCAACCTAGGAATGGATTAAGAAACTGTGGTATATGTATACCATGGAATACTATTCAGCCATTTAAAACAAACTGATGGGGACTTTACATCTTTTGTATTAACCTGGGTGAAGTTTTTAAATTTCTTTTAGTCCCTAGAACCTAGCATAGTGTCTGGCAAGTAACAAGGACACACATGTTTGTTGGCTTAATAAATATAAGGGGAAGAGCTGGAGGTGGAGAGAAAAAGATGAGCGAGAAGAAATTGTTTAGAGCATTATTGGAAAGACTGAACAGAAAGAATGACATTGATGTGGTAGGTTAAAGAGTGTATGATTCTCCAGATTTCTGGTATATAAAACCAGAAGTACTCATTGATGACTACCTGTAAAGGTAATTTTACCCTTGAATTTTTAATATTCTTGAGGTTTATGGCTTGTTGCATCTCCTAGGTAGACTGTAAGCACTTCAAGGGCAGAGGTCATGTATTGTATGGAATCTCTAATGCAGGAAACACAACACAAGCGATCACAATCCATTTTACTTCTACAAACGAATCAGTAAATAAATAGACTCTAGCCACCGGCATATGGTTATGGAGGGAGAGACAGTCACAACACAGCTGAATTTCAAAATGTCAACTTCTTCAAATTTAGGTGATAATGCAAGATCCTGAATAATAAAAGAAAGGGTAATTTGTGCAAACTTTCCTTTTCCTGCTAATGGTTATTTTTGATATATCTTTATTTAGTTAGCCAATATGTGCCATAAGTGAGCAAGTTTGAGAACCCTAGGCAAAAAAAAGAAAAAAAAAATGGAGCTTAGGAATAGAAGACAGATGGTGGCTTTTCTAGTTTTACAGTTTCTATTCTTTTCCAGTATGAAGTATGGGGCTTCCCCAAACCCAGTTTCTATTAACACAATGTAAGGAAGAGATGTTTACCTCTAGTTGGCCATATGGGCAAATGTGATTCATTTTCACAAATCTACATTCTCCCATTCACAATAGACGTCTTTGTTATGCCACTAATGTGCCTGCATAAAACTGTCTAATTCCAAAGAGAATTCCAGTGACTTCTCTTGTTGAGAGAGTCCAAGGGCAGAGTTTTATTCACTATGCGATCTGGGTGCAAACCTACAGAATTGGAAGGGAATTACTAGAGATGGAAGTGCTATGTGGGGACTTCCTGCAGTCACTGTTGCCAGGGTAACAGCCACCTTTGTTTCCTTTAAAAGCTGCAGCTTTATTTGAAGCCTAGTTCCCAGGTACACTAGGAGCAGTTACAATATCAGAAAGGAAAGAAAGAAGCTAAACTTTGAGCAAACATTATAACAACACAAATAAAACCAGGACTTAACTACTGCTTCCAGTTTTTGTTTTAATGTCTTCACAAACAAAAGTTAAATTTATTTTCATTCTAAATATACTTATAATAAAGAGACTAGAACTTGTTTGCAAATTTTAAACACACAGCTCTTACAAATTTCCACCACAGGCTAATATTATCATTTCCTTATGGCAATTTCAGAAAATATTGTGAACCCTTTTTGAAATGTCATGGTATTGCCCCAAGGTAAGAATGTGAAGTGTTGAGGGAGGCTTTAAGGGAAGATGAAATTCATTTAGGCCAATTGACTGCCTATTATAGAAAAACTAATATGTAGCAAGATGCTTTTGTCTAGAGATCAGCTGGTGAAAAGGGGTATGCCACTGTGGTCCAGGACTCGATAGGGATGAAGAAACATTAAATTCTGCTCCCACCTGTCATTTGTTCTCTGCGTACCCTGGTAATGTTATCTGGTCTTTATGAGCGTTGCTTTCCTTTTTGTAAAGTGAATTTGGACCATGTTCTTTGGGCTGTTAATGGATGTGCACACACACTCAAATACACACGATCAATTGTATTTTAGAAATATAAACTGAATTTTTCTGTAATGCTTATGATATGTCAGATATTATGTATTTCTATATATGTTTACTCATTTAGATTATCCCAAGAATATACTTGACGTAGGCATCATTGTGATCTTAGTAAGGAAACAGATACAGAGAGGTGAAATAACTACCTCAAGTTGACAAAGCTACTGACACACGAAGCTCAGGCAGGTTCTATAGTTCATGGTCCAGTTCACTCTCATGCAATCTTTATTCTCAAAGTTAAATAGATTTCCTTATTACAAGATTTCTCATTTCTTTGTTATGCCCACTAATGGCATAAACCTCTGTAGGAGAAGAACATTATGCAGAGCTTCTCAAATTTATTAACCACTGAATATTTTTTTCACAGATTATGGCAAGAAACTGAAGAGATACTTTGAGAGGTGCTGGGCTGGACAATCCATGCCCCTGGCATTACTAACATATGGTGACCCTGAGGCTATAAGCAGAGAATTTCCTACCTTACAGTGTGCCCTAAAGCAGCAGCCTCTAACACTGATATCTTATTAAGAATTTAAAAAATATTAAATTAATAATTTGCCATTTTACAAATGATTTATAGCCATCTTACTCTCAAATGTATTAAATTTTTGTTTTCTAAAATTTGTTCAAGCCATGTTATCTAGAAATTCTTTTATGACTCCAAAACTTTTAAATTAGTTTTACTTTAAATCAGTAAAGGTAAGGAAGATCATTTTACTGTTCCTTAAAACATATTCTGCAGATAATTTCAATTATCTATTCTTTCCTGTTTACAACAGAACTCTTTAGCAGTATTGTTCCGGAGAATGACCACTGGTAGCTTAGATCAAACCGACCTTGGGGAAGTACATGGAATAAATTAATAAGGTTGCTTTTAAAAATTAAATTCATTCCTTAACAAAAAAATGCCCAAGTCTTGAGATTTTTGCTTTCCTGTGGCCTTCTTGTCACCACGGCTGACATATTAAATACCTCACTGTGGGATTACTACCTATTTCCTATATATATATATATATGTAGTAAATTAGATATGCGTGTTTAGGCTATTACCTCAGCCAAGTTTCTGTGACAGATATAAAAACATTCCTAAAGTTTTAGTACATAAAAAGTGGAAGGGTGATATAAGCTGATATGGGTTAGATAGCTAAAGTATTGCAATAAAAAATTGTACAGCCTTTAGAATTAATTAGAGGCTGGGTATAGGTGTTTCCAGACTTAAATTCAAATGACTTCAGATCTTTAAGGTGAATACAACACAAAATTTTATCATTGTATCTTTCTGTGACTCAAGGCCTCTTTCCTTCTTTGTATGTTTGTTGTACATGTCTTTATTTTTTCTATTGCTACCAGCACATAGATCTTTGTGAATTCTCTATATTAGGAGAATCAACTCAATAATGTTTATTGATCAAATCCATCCCCATTTTCTTAGTGCTCTTGCCTAAGAGGAGGCATTTGTGAAATTGCCAACTTAGGCAAGCTATATGGGCCTGTGCCATGAAATAGAGTTCGTTTGTGAGAGATGCTCACACCACCTGTATCAGAATCTTGCTAAAACGAGAGCTCGCCCTCATACCAAAGCTGAGCTTTGGTTCTAACCTTCCACCATATTGATACTGAAGTTTCTGGAGTTTCAGGACATCAGGGACTAGGGCTAGCCAAAGTTTCTATTTTTTGTTTCTTTATTTGTAGTATTTTCCATTTATTTCATATAAAATAAAACATTAAGTATTCTTTACATATCACTTATACTATTGTTTAGTCCTTCATATAAGGTTGGGTTTCTTATCTGGATAGTCCTGAACCTCAAATTTCTATCATTTTTGTTGCAGTCTAGGCATAGGGAGACGCTGTGCTTAGGACACAGTGCCAAGCTCCGGGAGGATAAATCAGTGTTTCAGAGTTTGGGGTGACAATTAGGTGATGTGACCCATCTATTACTTATTCAGAACAAATAATGTGAGACAAATGGGAATCCAGCCATAGATGGACTAACAACCTTAATCCATTTGTGATAAATTCAAAAATGACATGCAGCTACTCATTTTATTTAATTTAGAACATTGTGGATGGAGTGTCCTTCTATTTTCAAAATATAAACATAGAAAGTGAGACTTTGAGCCAAAGATCTTTTTTTTTATAATTTCTCTTCTTTTATATAATTTTTCTTTAGGTTGTACATATCTTGTTATATTTTATTATAGTCTTGAGAAGGAAAAGTAGTTTGAATATTCTGTGGCACCATCCTTAAACATTGGTTGGCTTGAAAATTAATACCCTGAACATGTCAGCTTCAATCCTATAAAACCATAAGAGAAAGCTGGTTCTAATCAAAATACAACACTCAACTTTGAAATTTTCAATTATTTATTTTAGTAATCAATGTAGGACTTAATTTCTAGAATGTGTAAATAAAAAGAAAAGCAAACTGCAAAGAGTTTGGCTTGTCATCTATGAAAGTCAATCTTTTTGCTGTAGGATAACACTAAAATTTACCAAATTATTTCTTTAAAATTCAAAAATGGCAAGCATTTTTGGCACCAGGGACAGGTTTCATGGAGTTATTTTTTTACATGGACTGTGTGTGGGGAGGGGTTGGAAGGATTCAAGCACGTTGCATTCATTACGCAACTTTATTTTTATTATTATGACATTTAATATATAATGAAATAATTATACAACTCACCATAAAGCAGAATGAGCTTGTTTTCTGCAACTAGACAGTCCCAGCTGGGGGTGATGGAGACAGTGGCAGATGAAGCTTCACTCACTTGCCTACCACTCATCTCAAGCTTTGTGGGCCAGTTCCTAGTGGTCTGTGGCCTAGAGATTGGGGACCACAGAACTACTATCCATTTTCTGCATGCACACTACTAGTCACATCATGTGAAAAACAAGGGGGGAGGAGGCTGGAGTTAGGGAGACCCATTGAAGAGCAATTTCTATAAACGAACATAACAAATGCACAAGATATGGTTGTTTCTGAGAAAACACTACTAAGGCAAATTTCTCGGTGAAAAATTACTGTCTTTGTTCCATAATAAGCCTCTATAAAAGTCAAATTTACCAAAACTGATTTGTCGACATTTTCGCTTGGGGACTCATTAAGCTCATCATCATTTTAAAGCGGTCAACTTTTAAGTGAAATATAATATTGGGTTTCCAGTTCAGAATCAGTTGACTTAATAGCAAATGTACTTGGACCTCGATGTGATCGATTAAGATCTTTCAGTCTTTTACTTTTCTTTCATTGACTCACATAAATATCATATCTGAGGCATGACTGCCTTACAGGATTAGACACTGATCTGCATGTAGTGTTTTTTTAAATTAAATAAGTTACAAAAAAAAAAATTCTTCTAGAAAATGCCTTAACGGATAAGCAAGATACCACTGTAGTTTCTAACTATATAATTGTCATAATTTTACAGCTCTACCATAAGTCAAATTTTGTTTAATAAAGCTTGAATAAATTACCATATTTACACTGTCACATTCTTTAGTAAACTTTTTTCTTACAACATAGTTCAAACATTCAAAAGCAACTGTTTGAATTAAAGAGTAAGGTTTTGGGAAACACAGAGTTATTTTTTTCTTTAAGGATGAGCAATAGAAGTATCATAAGAGGCATATAAACCTATTGCCTTTGGTTTATGTCTAAATTAAAAGTAGCTAAATAAATTTGATAGAAAATTTCTTCAATGTGGAGTGGGATAATTCAAAAGGAAAGAGAAAATAAGCTATGCTCAGAAAAATGGTCATTTTTGTCTAATGATTGGAAGTACGAAGTGTCTCTTCTATATTATATCACAGTGATAAGAAACATCAGCACTTCCCTGTTTAAGCTTCTTTATTGAAAGAGAGACTGTGATACAGTAGTGTTGAATCAAGGAGACTTTGTAAAAATTCCTTTGGGATTCTGAGCCCAACATAGGGCACTGGAAATTAAGTTTGCAGGGTCATTCTAGAAAAAGTGCTACATACTTCCCTGCTGAATCTCATGATGGTCATCTTTGAGGCACTCCACTTGAGAAGCTAGGCATTCACACCAGTACCTAGTCTACCCTTCAAAGCAACTTTGGAACTCTTTCTGGAATGCCATCAGAGCTGTCCTTATACAAGGCCTGACATGGTTTTAATTTGCATTTCCTTGATGATTAGTGATGTTGAGCATTTTTGCATGTATGCATTGGCCCTTTGTATATCACTTTTTGAGAAATACCTATTCTGGTTCTTTGACCAAATTTTAACTGAGTTATTTGTTTTCTTGCTATTGAGTAGTTTGGGTTCCTTATATAGTTTAGATATTAAAACCTTTAATTTAGATATAAAGATATCAAATGGTTTGCAAATGATGGTTGCCAGAGGCTGATGGGAAAGAGATTGGGAGATGTTGGTCAAAGAGGCAAATTTCAGGTAGAATGAATAAGTTCTGGAGATTACATACCATGAGAACTGTGTTAACAGTAATGTATTTTATACTTGAAAATTGCTAAGCGACTAGATCTTAAATGCTTTCACCACTTAAAAAATGATAAGTGAGGTTATGGCTGTCGTAATTAGCTTGACGTAACCACTTCACAATGCATACATCCATAGCCAAATGTGTGGTATGCTGAAAATACATACACATTTTTATTTGATGATTTTACATTAAGAAAGAGGGAAAAAATAAAATTTATGAAGAAAGTGAAAAGCTGAATTCTTGAAAGTCTGAATTAGTGGGTTAGATTAATCACAGATATTCCAACAGAATAGCATGAAAAATATCAATAACATGGGATTAAAGAAGAGACAGATCCAATGTAGATTCCATAAGCATATAACTGAAGAGAGAAGTGAGCAAAGAACACAGGCAGGAGGAAGTAACTGAAGAGAATTTAATTACGTTTCTCAGTGATGATTAAAGAATACATTCCTCGACTGAAACTGTCCAGACACCTCAACACAAATATTTAGTACTCCATGGAAGTGAGGCAGCGTCAAAAGCAGATTATAAGTTGCATTCTAAGTTATATTCTTGATAAAATGGAACCTAGACAATAGTGGAGATAAAATTTAAAGATACAGGAAAAATAATTTGAACCTAGAAATTTATAAATATCCAAACTAAAATATTTTATATATATATATATTTTATGTGTATATATACGTGTGTGTGTGTCTCATATATATGACATAGAATGGACAGAGAAAGTTAACCACCAAAGACCATTTTCAAAAGATTGATGGAATATATTTTTTGATGTACAAACATTTGATGCCAGAGCCAATTATTATTTTTTAAAATAGCTTGTGCTTTTCTTAAAAAAAGAAATTATTACTATTTTCTTTAGCCTTGGAATCTGGTATATTTACCCAGATTTGTGTAGAATGTACCTTTTTGTTTTCTCATCAAATCTGCCTGGAATTTGGTGTGTATTTTAAATTCATAGATTTATATACTTCTTCAAATTGAAGAAATTCTCATCATATATATGATATATGTACAATATATATTATTGTTTATATACAGTATATATTATATCTACATGCACACACACACACACATATATATATAACTGCCCATCTATTCTTTTTTCTTTTTCTACAGTTCTTGTTTTCATTTAAGTTTTCTTCCAATGCACGGAAGTATCTGACCTTTTCTCTTATTATTTATTGTACTTTGCATTTACATAGTTTGCCCTCAGCTCTAGTGTGTCTTCTGGCCACTAACTCAGGTTTTAGTAGTGAATACTCTCCCCTTTGTGTAATCAACTATGTTTTAAGTTGCAAATACATATTTCCAGAAATCTATTTTATGTTTTATTTGAACCTCCAGAAGTGGTCTTGTGTTTCTTTTCTTCTCTTTTTATTCTCTGGGTTTGTTCCAGTTACCTGTCTTCTTCAGGAGCTCAGTTTTCCTGGATACTGATTCTATTTGAATTCTCTTTCTCTAAGGACAGGGCACATTCATAAATGCTGGGGTCTGCTTATCAGAAAACTCTGACAGTAGTCATAATTGGTGGAGGATGTGGACTTCTCTATTTCCTAGTACTGGTGATGTCATCACAGGGACTAGGAAAGACTGCCCGTGATCTCCCTCTATTCACTAGGGTGGATGAAATTTACATCATCAATTCTTTTTCCTCTCCTGTATTAGAATTATATGTCACTATCTTTTCCTTTCTGACTTGCATTACCTCCAAAATATTTAATAGTAAAAAAAGTCTTTAAAAAAGAAATTCAGATAGGAGCTCTCTCAATTATAGAAGAGGGAGAGAATCATCTTGTAATGGTCACCTTCCTAGAATGCGTGCTGTTTCACATTCCACTGGACCGAGACAGGGTTGTGAATGATGCCATAGATGGTTTCAGATGAGAGGACCACGGATGATAATTCCTTGGTAATCCACTGTGGCTACCCTGGATCCTGCTTCCTGCTTAGGAAATTCTGTATGCTGTCTCCCAGTGTTTTCAGCCATCAGGGAGATAAAAAAGCTAGAAATGATAGCAATGATAAAAACGTCCTTTGGTATTAAGGAATGTGTTAGCCGCTAGTCACATGAATACTTGAAATGTGACTAATGTAAATAAGGAATGGAATCTTTGACATTTCAACTTTTTATAAATTTAAATAGCCACTGGTGGTTAGTAGCTACCGTATCTGTCCTATCCTCAGAGGATGCTATGTGACTTTATCAGCTTACTTTCTTTGATGGACCATAGAAAAATGTGAAGATTGCCTTGGCTGAGAGAAATCAATCACATGTACTCCTTTGGCACATTTAAGGTTTCCTGGCAATTCAGCCTTCTCTAACCCAACTGAAATGTAAAATGATTTTATTTGGGGGGTTTCAGTTGACCGATGACAAATTACAGAATAGTGCATATGCCAGGCACAGTGGCTCATGTCTGTAATGCTAGCACTCTGGGAGCCCAAGGTGGGTGGATTGCTTGAGCTCAAGAGTTCTATACCAGACTGAGCAAGAGCAAGATCCCATCTCTACTAAAAATAAAAAAACCTAGCCTGGGTGTTATAGCAGAAACCTGTAGTTCTAGCTATTTGGGAGGCTGAGGCAAGAGGATTGCTTGAGCTCAAGTTTTTGAGATCGCTGTAAGCTATGACACCATGGCACTCTACACAGCCCAACAACAACAACAACAAAAATAGTGCATAGCCATGAGTTTTGAATCTTGACTCTATTTACGCCATTTAATCTTTAAAAAATAGCAAAAGGCCCCAGGACACTCACTGTATCCTAATAGCCTTGGCTTCAGATCTCCTCGTCTGAAACCATCATGGCTTCAGCAGTGAAGGTAGTGATTAGTAGCTACCATATCTGTCCTATCCTTAGAGGATGCTGTGTGGATAGCAGAGCAATTCCTCATCTGAAACTAGCATGGCTTCAGCCTCTGCTTCTGCCTCAGTTGGAATGCTAACACAGAGATAATCTGTTTTCTGCCCCTAGGCCACATCAGACACAACTGTGTAGTTTACAGTGAAGCATTGTTACCTCTACCTGTCAGCAAATGTCTGGTAGATGTCTGTTGAGAAAAGTCTTTGCTAATTCCTTTGGGTTTTTTGGTACATATATTGCTGCATAGAACATCCATTTAGAATTCAGAAGATAATTTGGCTCATGCAATTTAATGGACACATGATTCTCTGACATTGGGTGGTCTGGGATCACTGTCTATGGCCTGAAAAATGAGCAAAGTGGTTTTTCTGATTTTCTCTGTCTACATTCAGTAGGGCTAGTTGTCTTCTCCAGACTAAGAGACATCAGGAGGACTCCATAGACACCAATATCTGACATTTTTTCTACCAAAACTTCTACAGCTTCAGTTATAATGGGCTTAATATCAGAGTCCTTGAAATAACAGATGATAGTCCTAATAATTACTATCTCATGTCATAAATTTCTCATGATAGATGTATCACTTTCAATACTTATTTTTTTTCAGGTAGCTATTTTTATATTATCCAGAATTTTTTGTTCTTGAAATGAAGAAGAGATTGTTATTGACCTAGGCAAAAATTGAGATTTATTGTTTCTCATAAACAAAGCTCATGAAAGGTGAGATCCTTGAACCACGGACTGAATGTGTCTTCATCCTTCATCTCTGCTTCTCCCTCTATGTCAGCTTCACTCTCCTAAATCGGTTTTCTCAATGAGCCCGTCAGCTCTCAAGCTCACAATTTCCAACACTGTGGCTATAGAGAAAACACGATTTTTTGTTTATTACAGTTTGAAAATTTCTTACAAAATACTGTTTGACCAGGTGTGAATCATATCCTTCTACTAACCATCCTGTGACCCCAGAAAGAGTATAGTGTTCACTAAAGCTACATATTTTTAGTAGGAGAAGGAATGACACTTCCCTAAATGAAAGAATCAATTTCTCTAGAAAACAGTAGTTTTCATAAGAAATTTATTGGGAAGTACAAAAATGTTGAATCTATACTCTTACATCAGCGGCCCCAAGATGCTTAAAATAATATTCTCAAAGAAAAAATGGCACGGAGGCATTTTTTTTTGAGACCACATATTTGAAATCTCTGCTGTGACTTTACTTTGTCCTCTAATTGCAAATCTAAGGAAAGGAATGGATTTAGGATATAGCACAATTTGTGTCACTTATTTAACCTAGAAAACATTTCTACTTGGGCACTATTCGATGTACATGGGGGGAATTTTTGCTATTTATTTAAAGTCATTGTGACATTTACAGAAAATTTTACTACTCAAAACAAATTCATAGAGAGTCACTGCATTGTCTCTGTGAAATACTCCTGTGAAAATGAAGCGTATGTTTTGGCCAAGGGATTAACAAGCTGTGGTATATGTATACCATGGAATACTATTCAGCCATTAAAAAAGATGGAGACTTTAGATCTTTTGTATTAACCTGAATGGAGTTGAAACACATTCTTTTTAGGAAAGTATCACAAGAATGGAGAAGCATGAATCCAATGTACTCAATTCTAATATGAAGCCAGCAGACAATCTAATATATGGCCACATATGAGAAAAACTCAAATCAATTCAAGGTGGGGGAAGGGAGGATGGGGAAGAAGGGATGGGGGGTTCACAGTGTATGGTACACCTCTTGGGGGTGGGACACAACTATAAGGGGGACTTTACCTAACAAATGCAAGCAGTGTAACTTAATTTTTTGTACCCGCAATGAACCCCAAATAATAAAAAATAAATAGGGACAGAAAAAAAAAAAAAAAGAAAAAGAAAATAAATTGTATATCCCCAGACCCATTTGGCTTTCTGTTCACTGACTGGGCTCCCAACTGTTGTTTTTCTCTCTCATTCCTAGGTGTATCCTTGCCTTTGAAATTCTCATGTTTGACCTTAATCGGCTTATTGTTTTCTCCTACTCCTGTTGAATTCAGACAATAGTTAAGTTGTTCCTGCTCTTATACTTGCAATTGAATCGTATCCTACTTTACTACTCAGAGACAGTCTTTGCAATTACCCCTGCACTTCTGCATTCCCTCCCCCCGCCCCAGCTTTTCTCTGGGTTAATTCTTACGCATCTGCCACCTTACTGTCTTCTCTGCTTTCCTTGAGAGAGTGTGCCTCAAAGCTGCACTCACTCATCCATCCAAGCAGGTTTTGCTGCCATCGCTCCACTAACTGCCACGGTCACAACGTCCTACACCTTGTGAAATCCACTGTTCAGTTCTCAAGTTCTCATAACACTTAACTCTTGCCTGCATGGTATTTAGTTGTCATTGTATCCTGGAAACGTTTTTGTTCATTTGTCTCTGAGGACACTATATACCTCTTGCTTTCTTTACACATCACTATCACTCCTTTTAAATAGTTCTGCTGCCTGAGACTCTTGACTAAAATGAAGTGTGGAAGACTCAGTGCTTGACTCTCTTTTCTATTCAGTCTATATTCTCTTTCTTAAATGATCTCTTCTACTTTTATGACTTAAATAACCAAGTAAACACATCTGTAGATGTTGGTGACTTCCAAGTTTATATTTCTATTCCAGCTGCCTAGTTCACATCATCTCATGGATTTAATTATTTTAATTGACAAAAAATAATTATTTAATTATGAGGTACAATGTATTATTTCAAGGGCACGAATATATTGTGTAATGATGAAGTCAGGTTTAACAGCATAGCCATCACTTCAAATATTTACCATTTCTCTATGGTAAGAATATTCAAAATCCTCCCTTCTAGCTATTTTTAAGTATACAGTATCTTATAACCAGTCATCCTACCATGCAATAAAACCCATACCTTATTCTTTTTATCTAACTGTAACTAATTAGGGTTCCCTTTTCTCTACATCCTCACCCACACTTACCTTTCATTTTTTAGTAATAGCCAATCTAACAAGTATGAGGTGATACCTCACTCTGGTCTTCTTTTTCACGTCTCTGATCATTATAGATACTGAGCATTTGTTTTTATATATTCATTGGCACTTTTTATGTCCTCTTCTGGGAAATGTTTATTCAAGCCCTTCGCCAATCAGTTGGTGTAACCATCGACCAACGTGTCTCTTTTTCCCTTGCACCCTTCCCCACCTACTACCACTCTACTCCCACGTTTTCTGAGTTAAACATTTTTTAGATTTTGTTTATAAGTGAGATTATACAATATTTGTTTCTCTGTGTTTGGCTGATTTCCTTTAACATGGTGTCCTCTAGGTTCATTCATATTGTCACGAGTGGCAGAATGTTTGTCACATTTTCCCCATCTACTGAAGTTTTTTTTCCTACCCTTAGGGGAGAAGGATCAGATGATACTTCATGCATTCCCCAGAGAGCTGGTCCTTCTCTTCTTCCCAGTCAGGGAAGCCTTCACAGGAGGCTTTCTCTGGTCTTCTGGTCTAATCTCATCCTTCTCCTGAATACCCCATGTGGGCTCATGAAGAATAATATGCTAGTGGGAGTGAACTCTCCCTTGGGTCTGGATTTTCCAGGCTCTATATTTTATGCCAACCTACAGTTGGCATTTAGCAATTCATTTATAACTTTAGGTAAATTATTCTTACCAATTTTCAGCCAGCCTCATTTTCCTCCCATGCTCGTTTAGAGGTAAATCAGTTGTGTCCTGTCCAATCTCATATATACCTCTCTATCCTTAAATTTCAGGAAAGTCCTTTGTTTGCCACCTCAACTCTTGGATGGACTTTGGGGAAGTTATGATTTTATAAGATATTTTAACTTTCCTTATTTGTTAGGAGGGGAAAACCTACTTTCTAGCTTTCTGTGTCCTCAGTGGAGTCTCTTGATAAGGATGTTTGTTGAACAAATGAAGTAAATGCTGTCTGGCTTTTGTTATATATTTATGTACTTATTTTCTGGCCAAATACCAGTATATTACACCTCCTTCTGTTCTGCTTGGGATACTACTGTAATTGTGTGTATTTATCCATATTAGGTCTTCATGATTACTGAACAAAGAACACATATTAAAGCTATAAGCAGGGATTTCTACCTCCTGCAGTGATGGAGAACTGGTACTAGACTAACTCTCTGCATCAGTTTCTGAATTACTACAAACTTAAATGACTTAAAGCAAAAAAAAAAAAATTATCTTACAGTTCTGGGGGTTAGAAGTTTAACATGAGACTGCAGGGCTATAATCCTTCTGGACGTTCTGCAAAAGAATCTGTTCCTTGCATTTTTCAGCTTCAAGTGGCAGCTGGACTTCATGGCTCATGTTCTTGGACCATTCCAAGTCCTGCTTTGGTTGTCATATCTTCATCTCCCTGAGTTTCTTTCTCTGTCATAAATACACTGTTATTATATTAGGCTCATCCAGATAATCCAGGATAATATCTCCATCACAAGACCCTTAATGTATTCACATTGAAAATTTGGCTTTTGTTTGTTCTATGTATGATAACATATTCATAAATTCTGGAGATTAGCACATAGATAATTTTGGACTCCATTATTTAGTCTACTATATTTATCATCATAAATAGTACAAGACTAAGTAAAGTATGTGATTCAGACGGTCCAACTATATTCAAATATTAAGTGATAATTAAGATAGGACCTAAACTTTTTTTAAAAATTGTTTGGGATTCATAGAGCGTACAAAGAATTAGGTGACACTGATTTGTTAGGTAAAATACCTAATTGTGTCCAATCCCTAAGAGGTGTGCTATACACCACAAGTCCTCATTCCCTTCTTTCCCCCCTCTACCCACTCCCTCATTCCCCTACACCTCCCCAGCTTGTACTAGATCATATACTGCCTTCATATTAGAATTGAGGACATTGGATTGTAGCTTCTCTATTCTTGTGATGCTTTGTTAAGAAGAATGTATTCCAACTCAATTCAGGTTAATACAAAAGATGTAAAGTCTCCATCTTTTTTAATGGCTGAATAGTATTCCATGGTATACATATACCACAGCTTGTTAGTCCGTTCCTGGGTTGGTGGACATTTAGGTTGTTTCCATGTTTTGGTGATTATAAATTGATTTGTGATAAATAGTCTAGTGCGAATGTCTTCACAATAAAAGTATTTTTTTTCCTTCTGAGTAGATGCTTAGTAATGGGATTGCAAGATCAACCAGGAGGTCTAATTTGGGTTCTTTAAGGATTCTCCATACTTTCTTCCAAAACGGTTTGCAGTCCCACCAGCAATGTAAAAGTATTCCCCTCTCCACATCCATACCAGCATCTGAAGCTGTGAGACTTTGTAATGTGGGTCATTCTCATTGGAGTTAGGTGATACCTCAGGGTGGTTTTAATTTGAATTTCTCTGATGATTAGGGATGATGAGCATTTTTTCATATGTTTGTCAGCCACCGTCTGTCTTCCTTAAAGAAGAACTGAGACTTTTAGGAGAAGAAAATTATATCAAGTAACCCTACCATAGCTCCAGATTTCTGCCTTCTGGGTGGTAGCATAGGGAATGAGTATCCAAGCAAAGCTAAAATGAAGAAATAGAGAACATCATTTAGGAAAGCTGCGGTCTCTCTTATTCTTTGCACTTCTTGTACATCTTCTTCCTTTTATCTATTCCTTTTTCTTTGTTTTCAATATCCCTTTGCCTAATTATATGTGTTTCTATCTCAATATAGCTCTAGTTTCCTGATGTCCCTTTTCATAATAGGCTTTATATTGAATCAGGCATATATATATATATATTTGAGGAAATATTGCATTTATAGTATAAAGCATTGCATCTAGTGTTTTAAATGTTCAAAGGAAGCACAGTGAGAACTCTTTATTTACATAAGTTTGAAAATGAATCTAAATCAATCCGTATTTTAACTTTCTTGTAACCTTCAATCGATTTTCCTCTCTTTAGATCCATGGTCCTTAACAGGAGAAAAAACAGACATCTATTTGATGAAAAGCAGGTTTCAAATACACAAGTGAGACCAATCTGGTTTCCACAAGTGGTTAAATTTTGCAAGATATAATAAAATCAATTTCATCAGGTCAGGCTGTGTTTAATGTGCTGTATATAAAACCACATATAAATACAGAGCAGGATTAATATCAAACGTACATTTAAGAATATAAAATCCATTAACTAAATTTATTCTGTCAGCAATTACAGTATAAAAACAATTCTTTCAGGATTTGCCCAATTACTTAAATTAGACTGCTTCTTTATAATATGCATGTAATGATTTTGACTTTTGTAACACTATTTCTGGGTTCTCATAAAAAGGAGCAACTTTGAATTATCCTTTCCTCAGCAGATTTTTTTCTACCTAAGCAAGAAGTGCCAGATAGAAATCATTCACAGACCCTATAGCTGTCATTTGCTTTTCACCAATGGAGATTTCATTAACATACTCAATTTCCTGTGAATCTTTTTTTTCTCCCATAAAAATAGTTACCACTCCCTCAACACCTACAGTAATTCTTAAGCATGCAGGCTCTGCAGCCAGACTGCTTGAGTTTCATTCCTTGCCTTATACCTTTTATGCTTTGTAATCTTGAGCAGTTATTTAAATTCATTCTGCCTCAGTTTCTTCATCTCTTTTTACCAAATATGAATGTTTGTGAGGTGGCTTTAAGGATTAAATGTTGAACAGTTGTAAAGCATTTAGAACCCTGCTTCATGTATAAGAAACAGTAAATAAATGCTAGTTATTGCTAATACCACTATTTATTTATTTTGTAGTTTTGGGCCGGGGCTGGGTTTGAACCCTCCACCTCCGGCATATGGGGCCGGTGCCCTACTCCTTTGAGCCACAGGCACTGCCCACTATTACTACTATTCTTACTATTATGACCACCACAGCTATCTGGAGTCTCTTTTATACCATTAATTCTAATTATCACCACAATTTTATCAAGTATTTTTTATTTGCACTTGAAGAGGAGGTAACTAAAAATCAAATATTTCCTTTGTACGCATACAAAAATTAAGTATGTTAATGAAATCTACATTGGTGATAAGCAAATGACATTAACTTCATTTCACTGCAAGTAAATTGTCAAGATTTGAATACATCTCTCTTCAATTATTTCTACCAAAATTTACTGTCTCAATATTGATGAAAGGAAACATACTTTTGAATGGTTAAATATAACCTTCATTCTTGGGATTTAAAAGAAAGATTTGAAAAATGTCTCCTAGCACTTGGAAGGCAATAAGTGTGGCTTGCAACCCAGGAAAACCAGCTAACTGCAAGTTCTTCTCTGAGCTCGGACCCCCTTGGCAGAGCTTTGTAGCTGCAGGTAAGGGAAAGTGCCCGGCAGCTGTTTTGACAGCCTAGTGAGGGAGTCTGGTACCATATGCCAAGACTTGGGGTGCAAGCTCAGCCTCTTTGGTCGTTCGTATTCATATCCATCTGTTGTAAGTGGCATTTTGCTGAATCATAGTGAAGGAACCAACCAAAAAGGATTTTCTGATAGAGAAGTTCTTCCCCACTCCGAATGCTTACCATCTACCTGGGGCTTAGAGAAACCCTGGTTTCATAGAGATACCCTACTTCCAAAGTTGTACTCAATTCATTTCTCAAAAGCATTTGATTGCTTGAATATCTCTGTAGAGTACATGGCTTCAATTAATTTTCATGTTTCAAAATATTTGCCTTAAAAATGGAAAGGCAAGGAATTGATATATTTAAATTCTAATACACACTAAACTATTTGCATATACTATCTTACTTAATTTTTTCAATGATTTTAGGTGTCAAGGCTAATATCTTTTTTTTTTTTTTACAGACAAGGCTTTTTATCTCAGACTCAGAGAGGTTCTTTAACATGGCCAGTGTTGTTACACCACTAGTTAGCAGTACAACTAGGGTTGGAATGCAGGCATTTATGATCCCTAAAAGTGTGCAGATTCCCTTAGCCAGGATGTCTGTCCACAGCTGCATGTACAATGAACCATAATAGATATTTTTCCAAAGCCTTGTTTCTTATTTTTTCTTCAGTAGCTTTCTTCACAGGCTCAATTTCCCATCAGGCTTGCTAGTCTTTATAGATATTTTAAAACATAAGGTTCCCAAATGGAAGATAATCTTGACTATAATAGTTTTGGTCAGAATGAACATGAATAAAAATCCTGGCTGTCTAGTTATGAAGAAACATCCTTTGCAGTGTATAGATAAGATGAGGGAGTGTGCACATGTGTGTGTTTCTGACTATAAGATAGATATTTTTCAAAAGAGAATCCAAGGGGAAATAAAACCATTTAACTTGACATACTAATTGGGTTAATAAGTCAGCATAATAATGAAGAACTGGCCTGAAGAAACATGTCTTGTTTGGCTCAAATAATTCAAAAGTCTCTGTGAAGAGGTAAGGTAGAAGATGCTCAAACTATTGAACTATCACTGTCCAATACGGTAGCCAAAAGTCATGGATAGCTATTTACATTTAAATGAAATTAAAGTAAATGAATATTTTAAATTTATTTCCTCAGCTGCACTAGCCAGTTCTGAAGCAATTAACAACCATATATATTGGACAGTGTAGCTATGGATTATTTCCCCACATTTCAGAAAGTTCTTTCAGAAAGTGTTGCTATAAATTGTCAGGTTTTGTAGACTTCATGTGATAAGTACATTCGCTTCTTGGTGGTGGTAATATTGGAGCAGTGCATCATTCTCAGACAGTACAAAGGTAGAGATAATACTTAAAAGTCAGTCTGCCTTAACAATTTTTTCAAGAGTGGTTCTGTTCCATCTTCCCAGTTCCAAGTTTAAAACCAAAAAGGCTAAAGAAATATTATGAATATTCAAATCTATTCTGTTCTTCCTCCATTAAATAATCAAATAAAAATGATTAAAATATAAATTATATGACAGTATAAGCTGATTTATCTGCTTCATAGCATATCATTTATTTTATTTTTATTTTATTTAAGAATATTACAGAGGTACAAATGTTTTGGTTATGTAATGTTCTTTACAACTTTGAGTCAATGTTGTAAGTGTGTTCCTCATCTGGATAATGTGAAGTGTACCCACTGGGTGTGAATTTACTCCTCCTCTCCTTACCTCTCACACCTGCTTGCTTTCTGTTGAATTTTACTACTGGATGTGCACGTAAGTATTAAATGAATAGTGAGGACATGTGGTGTTTGTTTTCCCATTCTTGCAAAATTTGGCTTTGCTTAGAAGATGGTATTCAGTTCCATCCATGTTGTTACAAAAGGTATTAGTTCACCATTTTTTACTGTATGCTTCCTAGTATGTGTAAACCACATTTTATTAATTCACTCATATATTGATGAGCACCTGGGTTAGGTCCACATCTCTGTGATTGTGAACTGTGCTGCAATAAACATTTGCACACACGTGTCTTTTTGACCAAAGGACTTTTTTTCCTTTGGGTAAATACCCAATAGTGAGATTGCTGGATCAAATGTTAGGTTTACCTTTAATTAGTTCTTTGAGGTATCTATATACAAGTTTCCAGAAAGACTGCACTAGTCTGCAGTCCTACCAACAATATATGAAGTGTTCATCTCTCTCTACATCCACTCCAGCATCTGTTGTATTGAGAGTTTTTGATAAAAGCCATTCTGACTGTAATTCGGTGACACCTCACTGTGGTTTTAATTTGCATTTTCCTGATCATTAGAGATGTTGAAGGTTTTTTCATGTGCATATTTGCCATTAATCTATCTTCTTTTGTAAAGCTTCTGTTCATGACTTTTTTTTTTTTTTTTGCAGTTTTCTTTTGTTTTTTTGGCCGGGGCTGGGTTTGAACCCACCACCTTTGGCATATGGGGCTGGCGCCTTACTCCGTCAAGCCACAGGCACTGCCCTGTTCATGACTTTTGCCCACATTTTTATGGGATTTTTTTTTTGTTTTTTTTTCTTGACGATTCTCTTCCTTTAAATGAATCCAACAAACCAATGAAATATAATAGGTTACCACCTTTCAGACTTTTTGGAAATGTCTGGTAAACCTCTGGAATTATTTCAGATTATTTTCCATAGGCATTCTTGGCCACACCTAGGTTTTCCTAATATCTAAACGGTAATGTCTGAATCTTACACATTAGTTCCTACAATCTGTGGATCATCTGCATTGACAGGGAAATTTGAGTTTAACCATTTCACCTTCAACAACGTTAATGCTGCTTGGACTTAAGTTTAGAATCTATAATCGAAGCAAGAGCTGTACTCCTTATGCCTCCCAAACCCACTATGAGACATAGCAGGCTTGTCAACCCTGCCGTGCTTAACATGAAATATGAATGGGACACATTATTTAATCTCTGCATCTATGGTGAAAAGAAGAAAAAGAACTAATTTGGGGGAGAAAGTTGAGGTTCAGTAATGGAAATAGATTTCTGATGTAACCTATAATCATTGATGAGCACAACGGCACTGACGCTGAGTGAAAGGCAATGATCTCAGGAGATTCATGAAATGAAGCTGTTTCTGAAGTCTTTTGCCTAAGGTTTACTTGGTTACTTGAGGAAGCTCCTTCTTCACTTATTTAGGTATGCCACCGCTAAGTTAGACAATTAGCCACTAAGCCTCTTTAGTCATTAAGTGAAGGACATGGAAGTGTCTGAAGACATTTCATCTGACAAGAATGATATTCTAGCGTCTTGACTGTGCCCATCCAAGCAGGAAAGGGTGTCTGATGCACAGTCAATTTTTAGGTTGATATTTCCAAGGACGATTTCTCTCAACTTTATTTCAGGGGTTGATTGAGCACGTGAAATATAAATTTTCTTGAGAGCACTGCATCTAATAAAGAAGCTGGAATTCAAAATAGCCTTGGTTCAGGAGTGAGAGCAATGAGGACTTCAAATGAAAAGGCTTCTTTATCTATTACCATTAGGTAACATTTCTCATATCTAAATAAGCATCACTGAAAAACCCAAGAAAGACATGCGGGCTTGCTAGACTATTGAACTTTACTGTTCAATAGACCTTCTGAGTCTCTATCATAAATTACCCAATTTTCTAGGGTCATTCCCTGTTCTTAAATAGTCTCTGGTCTGATGCACTATCACTGCCCTGAAAAGCTGTTTTAAAAATTAAAAACAAAAAAATAGACAATAAAATCATTGTTTATTATGTTATAAATTAAAAATTCTATTTTCCCAGCAATACTACCTTCTAGGAATAGGTAGTAAAGGCACCAAAGATAGATTAACCCTCTGGTAAATCTTCTGAACACTATTTACTTGTGTGACTGTCATTTATTTTGACATAGAAAACGATCCTTGCCAAACACAGCAAACACTGTTAAAAAAAGAAGTGATTTGTGGAAAATTAAATAATTCAGTGGGTTGATTATCAAAATGGCATGCTCAGGTGAGATGGTATACACAGACTCTGAATATAAATTCTTCTTAAACATATATGCACTGTCTATCAACATAAGAAAAGTTGAGAATAGGGCATAGCTTAAAATTTTTTATACCTTGCAAATTTTTCCTTCTCTGAATAAAATCTCGCTATTCCCATGGCCTTGAGCCTACTCTAACTTTGGCAGGAATGATTAGCAACCAATGAAACAATATCTGTTTATGAAAGCCATGCTGGAGAGCTACATGAATAACTCACGGGCTAGGCAGCTCTGGAGTTGCAATCAGTTGCAAGGGTGATTTACTATTTCTGCAAAATGCTCTAACTGCATTAATCTTTGCTTGGAACTGAGTCACTGCAGAAAATGACACAAGGTGTAAGTAGCTTCAGTCAGACAGTGGAATAGAGTTCTGTCAGACGACTTCCAGAGGCTGTGATGAATCATCCTGCTATTTATTTTGAGCAGCTCCACAAAAACAACACGAAGGTAAGAGGAAATTCAGTGCCTTGGTGGCAGGTCTTAAACCGATTTAGACTAATTTTTTTTTTTTTTTTTTTTTTGCTTGTGATTGTAAAACTGTCATCCCTAAAATAAGAAAGGTCAAGTGAGAGAAGGAGATATGACAGACTGGGGTCATTTAAAGGCTCTTCTGGGCCCGCTGCATTGCGCAAGTCCAGGGCAACTGCTCTCTTTGGGTTGGGCAACACGGAGTTGTGCAACGGGATGGCCCTATTGATGTATCATTCTGGTTCTTCACTAGCCCATGTCCTTGAACTTGCCTTTTATATTTTCCAAGTCTGTCCTATATATGAGTGCTTAAGTCCTGGTTCTATCACCCTGGTTATACTGTCTTTTCATATTTCTGTGCATGGTGGAGCTGGGGGGGGGTTGGAGCAAGACTTAACTCTTTCTACATACAATCTACTCTTGATTGAGAGAAAAATACAGAATAAATACTTCTGATGGATCTAAAGTCTCTCACTCATGCGCCTCTGTCTCACTGCGGGTAATGGGGTTTCATTCAAGGACTTGGAATGGACTCTGTAACTTAACACAGCATGGGTTATAAAACAGACGTATTGGAAAAAGAAAACCTTTGGGCTGGAGACAATAAGACGGAAATACATGAACTGTTCAAACTCCCACTGTCCTGAGGTGGAATGTGTTAGCTTGAGCACGGCATAACCCAGAATGGTTTCTACTCCAGCGAGCGGAGTAGAAACCTCACCAATCCCCCTTCTTATAGGGAAAACATGACAAAATGGTCTTGCTGTGGTGAAACACACAGATTACTTGGTACTGAGCATTCTAGTAATACTCTCTATTTATAGCATTGTCTGGAAAAAGACAGATATTCTGTCCTTTGGAACTTGAGGCTGAAGGGATGATACAGTCTCCTGGACCACACAAAGTATCGTCCAAGTCCCATGAGAATTTATACTTGAAGGCTCTCCCCTCAGCTGGGAAAATGTGAGCTCCAAGATCCTACCTAGTTTATTGTCTAAGCAATATAAGGCCATATCTGGACAATTCTGGTCCTCAAGTATCATTCCCTGGGGGAAGAAGGAATATTTATTTAATTGGTGAATTTTGGAAATAGAAAGAGCAGGGGTGTGTGGCTTAGTGTCTTCTGATTTTCATGTTCCAACCGAACTGGTCTCTCTTTGGGAATAAGGATTCTCTCTCTATACATGGCTTTTGTTTTTTGTGTAAGAAAGTATTCTCCAGGAGAAGTTTGTTAGTTACTGCATAACAAACTACCCCAAAAGTTAGTGACTTTTAAAATATTTACTAGCTCACAGTTCCATGGCTCAGCAATCTCAGTTTGGCTTCTCTGGCTTGATTTAGAAAGATTCTACCGGAAGCCAACTCACATGGCTGTTGGCTGTTTCTCAGTGGCCACCCCTATGTCTTCTCCATGTAGGGCTATCGATAGAGTCTCTCTCAACAGGACAGCTTGTTTCCTCAGAGCGAGCTATCTGAGAACTAGAAAGAGAAAAAGAAAGTGGCAGCAAAAGGGAGGTAGAAGCCTCTTGATAAACCAACCTTGTAGGAAACATCCTATACTTCTCACTGTATTCTATTCATTATTGGCACATCACTAGGTCCAGTCTATACTTAAGGAGAGGGGATTACGCAAAAGTGTGAATGCCAGGAGTACACTGGAGTATACCAGATCATGGGAGTCAGGTCAGAGGTTGTGTACCACAGAAGATTATAACAAAGTACATCATGACCATACATCCATGCCACTGCTTTCAGAGTTTTCATCAGGAATAAAGCAGATATATGTATGTGTGTATGTGTGTATGTGTGTGTGTGTTTGTGTATAGTTTGTTTTAAATGGGGTTAGACAATTAGGTTCATGAACTCATCATAGAAAAAGTGCGACATACCTCATTACTAAATATTACTAAGTCCCCTTCAAAGTGCTCCCCTTGGGAAGCTGTGCACCTAGTCGACCCTTCAAAGCAATTTTGGAACTCTTTTTCTGGACTGGCCATCAAAGCTATCATCTTCTGACGTCTGACAGTTAAGTTTGTGAACTCATCCTGGAAAAAGTGCTTTGAAGGGTGGACTAGGCTCTGGCATCAGTCCATAGCTTCCCAAAGGGAGTAGTTCAAAGGTGACCCAGTGATATTCAACAATGAGGTATGTATTACTTTTTCTAGGATAAGTTTGCAAGCTTAATTGCTTAATCTTGTATCGCTGTCTCCAAATCTTTCTTTCCATTGAATTTGAGCTCATACTGAAAGATAACATTTTTGTTCTTATTTTTTCCTCTTTATCTTTCTTTCTCACTTAAATGAGCAACCCTAGCTCATATTTCAAATATCATTACCTTTAAGAGACTTTTATTAAGCATCAAGAAGCCAATATTAATACACACATCGATTTCTGGAGGTATTGTCTAAGTATGAGAGAAAAGATAAATAAGATAATTTTCAAGTAGGAAAACAGTCTGGAAGTGGGTATCCTTCCAGCAAACACTACTCCTAATTCAGGTCCAGAAGGTAAAGTCTAAAGCACTCTCTTGTTTACAACTTTTTTGGGGGGGCCAAACTCCATGTTTCTCCTACAAGACAACTTCATTCTTTAAAGCTCAGGTGGCTGTATTTCCTATGCCTTTCTCATTACTTCCATGCAATGGAGTCTTACAATCTCATAGAGCACGTAAGACCTTGTAGAAGACAGCAGCAATGCTTGTCACCCTCAGTTCCACTCATTTTTTTGGAGACAAGTAGAGACAAAAACAGGCTGTAATTAATATACAAGTTAATTTTCAGACATCATATATTCTACAGCCATACTGAGGAAATAGTGTTGTGTTTATTAGGTGTGTCACCTCCAATGAATGACTGAGGCAAAAATCTAAAAAAACAAATCTCAATCAATGGAGATTGATTAAGTCAATATTTTGAGGATGCACTTGGGGAAAACACAAACCTCAAACAAGCTGGGGCTATCTTTTTTTGGGGGGGGAGAAGGGAAGGTTGGAACATGTAGCACTTTAATGACATACAGAAAGAAGGAAAAGGAGGGATGATGAGGCAGTGTCTGCATCCCTTGAGACTCAAGAAATCTACATTTCCCAGAACATAAGGAGTGAAGGAAGCCATAATTATGCACATGGTCCTGGAGAGCTGGAAGAGTCTTTGGTTCCGTCTGTCTTCAATTCTGTCACCTGGAAGATAACCTTGCAATTCATTATTAGTGTGGAATTAGCCAGGCTTTCATTTTAGTTGCTAGATGCAGATACAATTTTCATGCCCTGACTTATGGGAGGTTAGCAAGCAATTTCCTTGATGAATGATTTGTGGGGCCAGGTCTTCACAAGTACCCAAGGCTGTGCTTTTCTTTTTCTTTTTTAATTGTTTTATTTATTTATTTTTTATTAAATCATAGCTGTGTACATGAATGCATTTATGGGGTACAATGTGCTGGTTTTACATACAATTTGAAATATTTTCATCAAACTGGTTAACATAGCCTTCACCACACTTTCTTAATTATTATGTTAAGACATTTATACCCTATACTTAGTAGATTTGACATGTAAAATCACTTTTTAACAAAGATATTTGCACAAGAATGTTTATTGCAGCCCAATTCATAATTGCTAAGTCATGGGAGAAGCCCAAATGCCCATCAATCTATGAATGGACTTATAAATTGTGGTATATGTATGCCATGGAATATTATGCAGCCTTAAAGAAAGATGGAGACTTTACCTCTTTTATGTGCTTTTCTTTTTATAGGTGAGATTGATTCAGATCTTAAGAGGCAGTTGGTTCTGGACCATATTGTGGCATCTTTGGTTTCTTATCCCCTGGCCAACTGCTGCCAATTGGAATAATAAAGAAGTTTGTTAGCAGCAATGTATGTCAGTCTTTTTTTTATTTTTTAATATGGAACGCTTCACGAATTTGCATGTCGTCCTTATGCAGGGCCATGCTAATCTTCTCTGTATTGTTCCAATTTTAGTATATGTGCTGCCGAAGTGAGCACAATGTACATCAGTCTTAATTTGACTTTTAGGTTCCATATTCCCTTTTGATGGACAGTGTGTATGTGTTTGTGTGTGTGTGAAAAGTTGGCATTTTTAAAAAATCATATTAGCAAGGAGCAAGGAAAGAAAATAAATGAAGTAATTATTCAATACTGTAAGACAGATAACATGGATAATAAAGAGGAAACATGAAAGAGAAGAGAAGGAAGGGATTTATGAAGAAAGGAAAGACCCATAATGTTGTAACCAAGGAAAGTAAAATAAACGTGAAAAACAAAATGGAGTTCTTATCTGGCACTGAGGCTAAGGCTGACACTGATATCAATTTATACCAATAAGTCTGGACAGCTAGATTAAATGGCGAGCTTAAGGACACTATAATTGAACAAAACTACTCAAAGCATTTGATTAAGGGCATATTTTCTCAGAACCTCTTAAAAACATGTGCTTTGGACTTTCGATCAGATGTATTGAGCTCACAATAAACCTCTTTAAATTACAAAACAAAAAAATCAAAGAAACTAAAAACATCTGATTAAATCAATATCTCAAAAACAAAACTGAAAAGTTCTATTTATTCACAGTTCTGTAGGTGTATTTCTATCAGGCCTACAAGGAATTGTGGGTTTTATTATGAAACAATTCCAGAGCATAGAAAAATAAGTACAGCTTGTAAATGCACTTACTACAGGTTACCTCACAAATATACCAAAATCAGGCATGCTTAAAGTTTTAACACATACAGAAGAAGACCAGAGGAAGGACCATTGTGACATAAGCATGGGTATAAATAATATCTTGTCCCTGTAATGTTATGCTAACTGCCAGTGGTTAGAAGGGAGAAAGAAGTGTCTTTGGACACTAGCTAAAGAGGACTTTCAATTCAAATTTTGATTGTGATGTTGAAAAAGTGCTATATAATTATGTGGATAAATACATTCTTTTGGCAATTTGTTTATTTTGCAAAAGGAAATGTGTGCATTTCAGATTCAGATTCAGAACCGTCATATTCCCCCACATGAAAAGGAAATGATGTTATGCATCAACAGTGCAACTTACAATAAAGGGCATTTCAGAATCTAGGAAAAATGGTAGAGTCAAAGAGAAAGTTCAAAAACAGCAGCCTAGGAGGACCAATTAAAATTTTATAAGTGTAAGTGCAGTAGAACTTAAAGCAGAGATGTTTGCTTGAAGGAAGGCTTGAAGGATTAATTAAAATATCATAAACCGGGTTAAGCATAACTTCAATTAGAAGTGAATGGCATAGATTATAAGGATGTACAATGCTAGGGCTTTAGCCTTGGGGCACTGAAAGATCTGAGAGGAACTTTCACAGAAGAAATGAAGATCAATTTCAGGAAGGGTAATTGTTTAATGTAAAAGGATCAGGTTTCAGTCCTTTGTATTATTCAAATGAAGAAAGGCACATCAGAATGGAGGTGTCTATAGGACATAATGGAAAATTTTGAGATTTGAGAAGGGGTATCATGATTAAAGTTAGTGTAACGAGGCCATGACTATCTTCCAAAAGAAATTTTATGGAAAATGTACTGTAGGATCTGTACATGCCCTGTTTAATCCTGTGTTTCAGGGATAGGACTTCTCTGCTGAACGTAAGAAAAATATACAAAGACTTTTACTTTTAAGTAAGAAAATAGATTTAAGGGAAGTGTGGTGGTCAACTTTACACATCAGCTTGGTGGGTCAAAAAGTAAGTTGTTATTTGGTAAAATGTTACTCTGGGTGTTTCTGTGATGGTGTTTTTAAATAAGACTCATATTTAAATTGGTGGACTCTGAGTAAAGAAGATCTCCGCCATGTTGTGGGCCTTATCCAGTAAGTTGAAGACCTGAAAAGAACCAAATGATCTCTCTCCCCTGAGGAAGAAAGAATTCTCTAGAAGACTGCTTTTGGACTTCATCTCTATCACCAGCTCTTTACGTTCTACAACAGACCTTCAGACTCAAATGGAGCTTTGCTGTTTCTGTACCTTCAGCCCACCACACCATTCTCCAAATTTTAGACTTCCCAGGCTCCAAAATCGGATGAGACAATTGCTTCTTATACATCTTTCTACATATGTGCACATTCTATTGGTTCTGTTTCTCTGGAGAACCCTGCCTACAACAAGAAGTAAGTAAACAAAAATTCATTTATGATGCCAAAAATTTGAATATAACCAATGAGATTACAGAAATGAAGGCTTTCTTTTTTTCTTTGTTTCAGATATATTAAAATATAGATCTAAAAATGGAAAGCAGTAGTAAAACTACTCTTTTTTCTTTCCTATTCTGTTTAATTTATGAGATATTTTTAAACACACGACACAGCAGTATATATTGTTTATATATTTGTACATAGTTTTAAGTGTCAAAAAGCATGCATGAGGATGATAGACTCTGACTCCAGGATATCAGTTATCCCTGGAAAGGGAGGGAGGGAAAAGAGCAGGCGTGAGGGAGCATGGGGCTTTAGTTGTCTTTCTAATGTTTATTTGTTTTAAAATAGACGGATGTGAAAGCAAATAGGCGAGGCTATTAAAATCTCCCTTATGGGTAGGTGTTTTAATGATTGTGACATTGTTTTCTTTATCTTTGTGTGTGATAAAGATACTTTAAAATTAAAATGGGAATATTAAATAATATAAAAAAGAAGGCAACTAGGATAGCGAACGAATGTGAATTTCTCCTTTTTTCTGAAGAATAGATGTGTAGGGAGGCATTCATTGACCTCTATGAAGTACTATTTAATATTAGTTGTGCTAAGTGTGAGAAATACAATCAACAGGAAGACCAGCCTCCTACACTTAGAAGCTCACTCTAGAGAGTAAGGCAGGGAAATATAATATGTGTAAAAGATATCTCTGGTTTATAAAGATGATTGAGAAAATTCTGCCTCATATTAAAGGTAGAAGAAGGCCTCTTAGAATTAACATCTGAACAGGAGTTTTAAAAATGAACAAGCATTTCCTGTAGTCAAGGCTTTCCTGGATATTGGTTGTCTAAGAGCAAGAAATGACAATTTGATCACTACAATAAAACACAAGTTAAATAATAGTAATCACCGAAATTAATTTCCACAAAAATTTAATAGAGGGAGAACATGAGTAAATTGGTGTTAAAACCAGTGAAAAAAAGGCAAACAAACATCTAATAGAAGAAAAGAATTGCTTCCCTTCTGGATACCAGAGAAGGATGCGTTTGTCAGTATGTGCTGCAAAGAGAAGTTCAAGTATACAGAATAGAGCCAAAAGCTAAAACAAAATAATTATAAATAGCGAAGTCATTAATAGAGAAGGGAAAAATAGTATTAAAAGAAAATAAATTAAAACAGGAGTAGAAAAAATCAAAAGACAAATAGAAAAAAAAATACTTTAAAGTCAGACCAAATTAATGAGGAGAAAACTTAAAGGTTAAACAGAAATGAGTCCACTGTTGAATAAGGCATCAAACTTTAGGCAAATTATTAAACTGTGGCATATCCAATCCTCATCCTACTATGAAACAATCAGAGAAAGGGCTAGGAAATCCCTGCATCCCAAAATAAATGTTTATGGTGTAGCAAGAAGACACAATTATCTGTACACCATGCTTTTATGATTTGTTAGTTGTACAGGCAGTCTTGAGTTCCAAATATCTGACTTATGTATAACCCGCACTTATGAACAGAGGCCATGACAGTGAGTCCTTGAGTTAAAAACATACAACTCATGTATGACTCATACTTGTGAATGGAGACTATGACAGGTCATAGGTAATTGTACCTCTTCCAACTTGTATACAAATTCAACTTAAGAACAAACCTACCGAACCTATGTCATTTGTAACCCCTGAGGGCTGCCTGTGTAAGTAGGAATATCCCTGGGATATATAGACACTGGACCAAGTTTTTTGTGAGCTATTGTCTATATAAATAATGTTATTAGAAAGTGTATTACAGAATTAATTAATGGGCCCATGTGTGTATTGGGATTAATTGGTGAAGATTTAGAGTAAGGGATAGAGAAAAAGTTGTTATGTGCTTCTAACTGCTTAATTAGTGCATGTGCAGCTCCTATACAGTGTTCAGGAGCCCCATTTCTTCCTTTTCACATCCATGTACTTTATAATTGTCTTTGTTATCATCTGCACCATTCTGGCTACTTTTTAATCTCCACGGGTGAGAAAAAGGTAACAATTTCTCACAGGCCTGCTGGTGAATCATCAGTAACCCAAAGCCCTAACCTCATCTTGTGTTAGGAAATCACTAAAAATCAGAATATCACCAAACATTCTGATGGCTCAATCTTGGGCAGTCACACAAGAGAAATATGTGGCCCAGTGGAAATAATGTGCATATTTGCTCACCCCTCCTAAACTGAGGTCATTTATAGGACCCCAGGACAACACCCTCAGTGGAAATTCAAAAAAGCCCCCAGAGCTTCAGGGAGACCCTTCTAGAGGAGGTATGGTCGGCAGAATGGCTTCTCCAGCATTTCCACACTCTTATCACTGAGCCCCGTGATGACAGAACATCAGAAAAGGGATTTTGCCAATGCAATTGAGCTTACAGATGTTAAAATAGGGAGATGATTTGGGTTATCCACCTGGGCTTAATTTTATCACATGAGTCTGTTTTATAAAAGCAGAAAACTTTCTCTGGGACTCACAGAAGGGAAGTCAGAGAGAACTGAAGTGATATTCTGATGAAGTGTGAGAAGGGCTTGACTCGTGGTTGCTGGATGAAGGTGACATGCAAAGCATGGGAAGGAAGATGAGCAGCCTCTAGGAGCAAAGATCAGATAGTCCCTGGGGGACAGACAGCAAGGAAAGGGAAGACTCTGTAGATAACCACAAGCAACTGGGAACAGCCAGAAACCTGAACAGACTTAGACAGATTCTACCAGAGTCCAATAAGGAAGGTAGCCCAGCTGACATCTTGATTTCAGTCTTATGAGACTGAGCTGAGCTTACTCAGACTTCTGACCAGCAGAACTATTAAATAGTAAATTTTTGTTGTTTTAAGACATTGGGGTTGGAGCAATTTCTTACAGCAGCAATAGAAAACAAATAGAGGACGTGGCTCAATAGAAAAGGTTACATTGCAAAGTATCCTTGCTGGGAAAAACTGGAGCCACTAGGGTGCACACAGGTTTAAGTGGCCCACCAAGGTGGCAGTTCCCAAGCACTGGAGCCTTAAAACATTTGAAGAAATTTGCTCTAAGGTAAAACATGGAGCAGGACATAAGGGCTGTGCTGAGGCTAAAGAGTCTTCTTCGATCTTTGTGCACCCCTGAGTTATTGGGGGTGGCCATGCGGTTTTGCAGCAACTTGGTGGGGTGCATGGAAGGGATGTTATTTCAAGAAACTAAAAGACAAAACTGGAGAGAAAGACACACTTGACCCTACTTTCAGGGAGTATGTTTTCTTGAAGGCTGACAAAAACTACAAAACCAACTTTACCCATCTCAACATTTAATAATCTTATCCCTGCTTCAGCCAATTTATACCACCCTAAAATCTGGCATTTAATGCTAATTAGTGAGTCGTTGTGGAGGATGTAACAGGAAGAAGTTGGGGTGCTCAGGCTGCCAGTGCAATTTTCTTTTTACTCCAACATCCTTTATATCTTTCTTTCTTGCCTCTTGCAAGCCTTTGGCATTTTCTGTGATATGGTGCGTGTGGTCACTGGAAGATTTTTCAACACCTCCAAACCAAGGACATTTCTTGAATTTTCTCCATGTGTAACATGAATAGGAGAGACAACAAAATTACATACAGAGAGTGCCAAGAAGGTGTACACATTTTAAGAGAAAAAGCTATCCTATTCATGCCCATCGTAAGGCGATGTTAGCATCCATTTCATTAATGCCATCGTTTGAGTGAATGTCATTCTGTATATTGCTTCCATAATTTAATTCAACTTCGAAAAGCAATACAGAGATAACATCTCATGTGCACACATTGTTTTTTCAGTCATTGTTTAGTCATTGTTTTTTAGATCCTGTATGTTATCTAGGAGAAAAGGCTTGTTTGTTTAGTCTATACTCACTGTTCTAGAAACGGTGTTTACATCAAGGCAATTCCTGCCTTCCTGGAGCTCACATTGTCTTGAGGAGAGATGGGCCATAGAAAGATAAAACACAACTATAGTCCAGGATGAAGGAGGGAAGAGGAGGGGGAGGAGACAGCGGAGATTGGGGGGAGGGAGGGTAATCATGGGGCCTCACCTATGGTGTATATTGCAAGAGTACATGTCAAATCTATTAAGAGTAGAGTATAAATGTCTTAAAACAATAATGAAGTGAGGTGAAGGCTATTTCAACCAGTTTGATGTAAGCATTCCAAATTGTATATAAAATCAGCACATTGTACCCCATAAATGCATTAATGTATATAGTTATGATTTAATAATAAAAAAAAAATTGGCATCATACTATGCACTGACTTGAGGTCTCTGAAGGTGGGAAGCTTAATGGAATAACACCGAGAGAAAAGCTCATGAATCATTGTGCCGGGAAGAAGGTATGGGTGCGTGGGTATAATTCTTCCTCTTTCAGAGCTTCAGTCTGTGGAGTCCATGCATCAGAACCTGAGCATTCTGTGCTGCTCCAGATAAAGCACAGTTGGCTTCCAGGGAAGTTAGCACACAGCACAGTGACATTGTCCTACCTAAAAAATGGCTAGTGAGTGAGAGACATGCCTGGCCCTCCTGCTGGAAGCTCACTGAGGTGGGGATCAAGAGGGGAGTGTCAAAACTCCATTTAAGGAGGACCCCTAAACTAGAGGATGCTCCCTGCCATGGACATATGACCAGGTGCTTAAAGAGACCCTGTGCCATCCATTATCACTCTCTCCTATTTCCTTCAACCCCATAATAGTTAGAAGTGGAAAAAGGAGGAGGATGAGTGCATTTTACGTTTAGGGCAGACCAGCACTGTTGTCCTGCTTCAGGTAGCTAGCATCACAGCTCCCGTTTGGGCTGATGGGTTGTATTTTATAGGAGAATAAGGTGGATCTCCAGGCAGCCAGCATCACAGCTCCCATTTGGGCTGATGGGTTGTATTTTATAGGAGAATAAAGAGGATTTTACAATCAAAGTTTCAAACTGGACAAGATAGTTACTGTCTCAAATTACTGGAAAATTACAGAATATGCCAATATGCTTTTGAAAAATGGGAAAAGAAAATTTAATATAAAATTTCAGGTAGCAATTTGAGGAAAACAAACTCTGCATTTTTATTAATTTATTTATTTACTTATTTATTTTGATTGAGAATCTCACCTTGTTACCCTCTGTATAGTGCTATGACATCATAGCTCACAGCAACCTCAAACTCTTGGGTTTAAGTGATCCTCTTGCCTCAGCCTCCCAAGTGTCTGGGATTACAGGCATCCTCCACAAAGCCAGCTATTTTTAGAGACCAGAGTCTTGCTCTTGCTCAGGCTGGTCTCGAAGTCAGAGCTCAAGCACTCTACCCACTGCGGCTTCCCAGAGTGCTGGGATTACAGGCATGAGCCACTGCACCAGCCTGAAAACAAACTTTTTAAAAAACAATTATGGTACTTGTAAACATGGCTGATGCCTAAGTTTATTTCATAATTTAAAAGCTTCCATGTGAAAATTCAGATTTTGGAGGTGTCTTATAAAGTATATAGTTATCTCGATGCTAGTATGTCTTGAATATCTGTGTGTGTGTGTGTGTGTGTGTGCAGGTCTGTGAAGAAGAGTGTGAGTGAGCATGACATAGGAGTGGATGTACTGACAGACCAAAAAAAAAAAAAAAAAAATAGACCAAATTGGACAGGAACTGCACTCTCTGGGAGGGATGGGCAAGGCAGTGAAAGGAGGCTTTGCCCCAGGAGGTCATTATAACTTATTACTAAAATAAACAAATATAGATATTCAAAGTTGGATTATGAATTACAAGATATCCAAAGTATTCTACGTCGTGATCTCATTTACTGTGTTAGATTTCTTAATAAATTATCCAAATTCTTTCTAATATAGTCTCATCCAGTTCATTCCACAATTCAATAGACCTATATTGAACTTCTGTTAATTGTAAGATAGGGAGGAAAAGAGATAAGTGTCAATTATAATAGAGTGCTACAAATTGCTAAGGATTTTTATAGCTTTCTTCAAATTATATTAATTGAAATTTCTCAGTGTCTTACAAGGTTTGGAATTGTGCCAAAAGGCACAGAGACACAATTTCATGACCTAGTTTTAAGCAAATTAATGGTTCAAATATAAAAATTTCCTTTCCCAAGTTTTCCATTAGATAGCAAGGTAAACTGGTACCAGCATTTCTTTATAAATTTTGAAGCCTGAACACAAAGGGAAACTTAAAAAGTAGTAAACAAACAGCAAAACAGCAACAGTAACAAGAACTTCCACTTGGCCCTTCATTGAAAAATTTTTCAGGGCGGCGCCTGTGGCTCAGTCGGTAAGGCGCCGGCCCCATATGCCGAGGGTGGCGGGTTCAAACCCGGCCCCGGCCGAACTGCAACAAAAAAATAGCCGGGCGTTGTGGCGGGCGCCTGTAGTCCCAGCTGCTCGGGAGGCTGAGGCAAGAGAATCGCTTAAGCCCAGGAGCTGGAGGTTGCTGTGAGCTGTGTGAGGCCACGGCACTCTACTGAGGGCCATAAAGTGAGACTCTGTCTCTACAAAAAAAAAAAAAAAAAAAAAAAAAAAAGAAAAATTTTTCAGAAATGGAGCAAATATAAATCCTAAATTTAAGTTGTATTTATTATTGGCTGTCCATGATATTATTCAAATTCAAAGTAGTATCCAAATTTCAGCAAAAAATATGTACATAGGATGCTGTCCTTGTATAAAGCATGACTGTAGTATCACACTTGATTGAAAAATATAGTAAGAGTTATATGATTAATTGAGTGTTTACCCATATAAATAATGTTTTATGAGTGTTGCATCTGAAAGTCAGAATAATTTTGAACTTGCATTTTGGAAGTCCCTTCAGGGTCTAAGACAAATTAAAAAAAAAAAACAAAAATCTATCCATGACATGGTTTTAAAACTGGAGAATAAACTTTACCTTGGGAAAATAGTTAAAAACGATTTTGAGTCTTGTTGTAAAAGAGTTGATCAAGTTGACTATACTTGTCTTTGAAGGATGCTTCCTTGGTAAGTAGTAGTAATGGTGATGAAATGAAGAGAACAGCTTCAGAAACAATGACACCCACTATTCACTTATGTTAAGTGTTTCCCAGAGACACAATTATAAGAGGGACTTTACCTACCAAATGAAAACAGTGTAACTTAATTCTTAGTACCATCAATTAACCTGAAACAATAAAAAAAAAAAAAAATGAAAAGAAAGTGTTTCCCAGAAGCTAAGCTCTAGGCTAAACTCTTAACATGCATTATCTCATTTACTGCTTTTGATAAAACCTGAGTTAGGCATTATTATCCTTATTCCTAATTTGTTGTAAGTGAAACTGCTCCCTAACAAGGCCAGTGCGGCTGTGTGGGGCTGGAGTGAATGAGGGAACAGCCGGTAGACGGTAAGGGCAGAAAGGTACAGAAAGAAGCGGGAGGGACAGACTTTGTGGGGATTATCGCTCACAGTGAGGATGGTAGCTTTTACTCCAGTAGCAACGTCGACACGACTGACGTTTTTAAGGAAATAACTTTAGCTGCTGTTTTGAGGATGTACTTCCAAGGACAGCAATGATAAGGGGAGGAGTAAGATCCTCTTGCAAATGTCCTGGTGAGAGATGAAAACAACTAAGACTTGGAATGACATGATAGCAGTTGGGATAATGGAAAATGGTCAAATTATAAACATTTTGAAGGAAAATAGAACAAAATTTGCCTGTGAACTCGTTGTAGAGTTTGAGAGAAAATGGGGGATTAAGTATGATATCCAATGCTAGGCACAAGTAATTAGAAGAATAGAGTTGGAATTAATAAATGTGTAAGAATCCTATAAACACAAAGGAAGAACTCATCTGCAGCTTAATTTCAGACATATTGAATCTGCCAAGTTTACTAGACATCCAAGTGGAAATGCCAGACAGGCAACTGGACATGCAGAACTGCAGTTTGGGGCTAGAAAACACGAGACTGTGAATCATCAGTGCGTGGATTATTAATATTTTTACTTCAAAAAAATATTTTTACTTTAGATGATAAGTAGCTCTAAGGCTCTGTTGGTAGGTAAGTCTGTAGAGGACGCCAAGAGTCAGGCGACCTCTGAGCAAGATGATTTGCGGCTGGGGAACGGACCCTGGGGCAATTTGTGCGCAGGTGCTCCTTGGTAGAAAGAACTCCAGCCCTTGGTGATCCTTAGGCATGCAATAATTATCTAACACTCTCCTCACCTGTCTTGTGCTGTGTCAATAAAAGGCTACTATGGAGGTTGCTCAGGGCTATCCTGCAAATAAGGTTAGGCCCGCCTCCTGTAAGCTTATACTTCGAATCCTCATCATGCTTGGTTCTTTCCTGTAGCGATTGAGACCAGGGCCATAAGGGCCATAGGGGCTGCGACATAAGTCTGATTCTGAAGTTCATAATCTTTCCATTAAACTAAGATGCTACTATAATCTTAATTTTTTGTTTGCAAATCTATTCGCACTATTAAATCACTCATTTAACAACCATTTATTGGACCCAACTATGTACTGGACATCCTGCTAATTGCTAGAGATAGAATGATTTAAGCCAACTACTGGAGGTTTCTTCTTTCAAAAATCATACAGTCTAGTTGAGACACCAATGTCAGACAACCTGAGATCACAGTTTAGGGAGACAATAAACTGTTTTCTCAATGATAAAGAAGGAAGCAAAGAAATGACTTTAGGCCAGTTGTTGGTGTTTTGAGTCAAGGTGTAAAATTAAAAGGTAACACTTGCTTTGATTGAATTGAATTAATAAATTCTTTTTTGTTGTTGTTGTTGCAGTTTGGCCGGGGCCAGTTTCGAACCCACCACCCTAAGTATATGGGGCTGGTGCCCTACCCACTGAGCCACAGGCACCTCCTGATAAATTCTTATTTGTGAATTGCTTTTGGAAAACAGCCAGGTCGCCATTCAATTTTATATTAGCTATGCAGACATCATTGTCATGCTTGAGTGAGAATGTTAGCAATTAAGAATATCAATATTTATCAGGTCAAAATATGTTCTTTCCATGTAAACATGAAAGAGGTAAAGTCTCCATCTTTCTTTAAGGCTGCATAGTATTCCATGGTATACATATACCACAATTTATTAATCCATTCGTGGATCGATGGGCACTTGGGCTTTTTCCATGACTTAGCTATTATGAATTGGGCTGCAATAAACATTCTGGTACAAATATCTTTGTTATGTTGTGATTTTTGGTCTTCTGGGTATATGCCCAGCAGAGGAATTACAGGATTGAATGGCAGATCTATTTTTAGATCTCTGAGTTGTTCTCCATATATCTTTCCAAAAGGAATGTATTAATTTGCATTCCCACCAGCAGTGCAGAAGTGTTCCCTTTTCTCCACAACCACGCCAACATCTCTGGTCTTGAGATTTTGTGATATAGGCTAGTCTCATTGGAGTTAGATGATATCTCAAGGTAGTTTTGATTTGCATTTCTCTGATGATTAAAGATGATGAGCATTTTTTCATATGTCTGAAGGCCATGCGCCTGTCTTCTTCAGAGAAGTTTCTCTTCAAATCCCTTGCCCAGCCTGCGATGGGATCCCTTGTTTTTTTCTTGCTGATGCATTTGAGAGCTGGAACATATTCTTCTTAGTAAAGTGTCTCAAGAATGGAAGAAAAAGTACCCAATGTACTCAGCCCTACTATGAAACTAATTTGGGGATCTCACATGAAAGCTATAACCCAGTTACAACTTAACAATAGGGGGAAGTGGGAAAGGGGGGGGTAGATAGAGGGAGGGGGATCGGTGGGATCACACCTGTGGTGCATCTTATAGGGGTATTTGTGAAACTTGGTAGATGTAGAATGTAAAGGTTTTGGCACAGTAACTGAGATAACGCCGGAAAGGCTATGTTAACCACTGTGATAAAAATGTGTCAAATGGTCTATGAAGCGAGTGTATGATGCCCCATGATCATATCAATGTATACAGTTATGAATTAATAAAAAAAAATAAATAAAAAAACAAAATATGTTCTTTCATATATGGGGGAGAAAAATGTGTTTGTGTGTGTGTGTGTGTTTTAATTACTGCTGGGCTTTGGCACACAAAACCTGTCTTCTCTCTTGTCCACTTAGTTCCTTTTCCTGCTTCCCTTCTATTCTTAGTCAGGGACTCTGTTACATTCACATTGTCTCTGGCTGCCCTTTATCTACCAAAATCTGCTCCAAAGAAATGGTGAACCTTTATAATAAATGCTTTTATGTGTGTTTAAGTGTGCTCTCCCTTTCTGGGGGTGCATTTAGTGTGTGAAATGACACTGCTGCCCTATTGAACCTTAGGACACCGGTGTATTTGTGTGACAGCTCAGTAACATGTCAACATGGCTAGGCTGAACTATGTTTTTCAGAATTCAGTTGTGTCAGAAACAAAACTAACACAAGTGTTACTTCATCTTTTTGGTTTCAACCCATCCTTGCAGGTTCTAACGCATTTTTCTTTTATCCTTTTTTTTAAAAACAAGTCTTTTGGCTCAGTGGTTAAGGCGCTAGCCACATACACCAGGGCAGGCACAGCTAACATGCTACTAAATAGGGAAAAGTTGAAAGCATTTCTCATAAGAACTAGAACAATGTAAGAAAAGAATGCCCATTGACATCAATTCTATTCAAAATAGTAATGGAATTCTTAGCCAAAGCAATCAGGCAAGAGAAAAAAATAAAGGAAATACAAATTAGGAAAGATGACAAACTAGGAAAGATGAGGTCAAACTACTTCTGTTTTCCAATGATGGGATTTTATATAGAGATCATCTCAAAAACTTCAAAAGACTTCTAGAATTGATAAATAAATTTAGTAAAGTTTCAGGTTATAAAATAATGTACACAAGTAGCATTTCTACATACTAATAACAGTCAAACTGAGATTCTAATAAAAAAGTAATATTATTTATACAGATGCAAAAAAAAAAAAGAACAAAATAAAATACCTATAAATATATTTAGCCAAGGAGGTGAAAGATCTCTGCAAGAAATCATAGGTGATACAAACAAATGGAAAAATGTCCCATGCCTCTGGGCTGGAAGAATCAATATTGTTAAAATATCCATACTGCCCAAAGTGATTTACAGATTCAATGCAATTCTCATCAAAATAGTGACATCTCTGAAATAGTGTTTTCAGAGAACTAGAAAAAACAATCTTAATTTTCATATGGAATCTAAAAGGAGCTTGAATAGCTTAAACAAAAAGAATGAAACTATAGATATCACATCATATTACAAGACTCCAAGTTTTACTATGAGGCTGTAGTAATGAAAGCAGCATGCCGGAGGCATAAAAATAGACACATAAATAAATGGAACAGAGTAGAGAACCCAGAAATAAAACCATCTACCTATAATTAACTGATCTTTGACAAAACAGACAAAACATACACTGGGTATCTGATGCCCTCTTTAATTAGTGGTGCCCGGGAAATTCAACTGTCAGATGCAGAAGAATGAAACTGGATCCCTCATCATGTACAAAAATTAAATCAAGATTTAAATGCACGACCTGAAACTATAAAAAATTTGCAAGAAAATGTAGGGAAAATTCTCTGGACATTAGCCTAAGGAAAGAATTTATAACAATGATCCCAGAAGCAAATACAGCCATAACAAAAATAAATAAATAGGACTTAAACTAAAAAAGTTGCTACACTGAAAAGGGAATAATCAACAGAGCAAATAGGCACCACACAGAATGGGAGAAAACATTTGCAAACCATACATCCAACAAAGATCCACTAACACCAGAATCTACAAAGAACTCTAACAAATCAGTAGGAAAAAAACAAAGAACACCATCGAACAGTGTGCTAAAGACAGGGAAAGATTTTTTTTTTTTCAAACGAAAATATAAAAATGTTCAACAAACATGTAAAAAAAAAAGTTCAACATCACTAATCATCAAGGGGAATGCAAATTAAAACCCCAAGGAGATACCACCTTTCTTTTGTCAGAATGGCGATTTTTAAAAAGTCCTCTCATTTGTTTCTTGCCTCACTAGGAGCCTCCATGTCTCCAAGCATTTCTGATTCTATTTATTTGAAAATGGTGTTAGAAAACAAGATCATAACATCATGTATGTTCATTGTTACGGGGGTGTTTTTGTTTCACGGCCATCTCAGTTGTTTGGGCCAGAAGATATTTGTGTATATTCTAACAACCAGTGTACACAGACGTAGCTATAAATGTTTCTAAATGTAACCATCTGTATCTTTATTTAGCTAAACAAGTCCATCTTGCTGTCTCCAAAAACACAGCTTGTTCCTACTCTCATCTTTATATTATTCTTCCTCTTCCAACTTCCTGCCCCGTGCACTTTAAGATCCAGCTTTAGATTAGCATATAACAGCATTACACAGAGTGTTTAACCAGCTTTAACAATTAAAATCATATAAGGTCAAAGTCTTACAATACAAATAATCCCATGCATATATGTCTGTGTAGATATATAAGTATATATGTGCATTTTATTTATACAGACAGACACATAACATACATGTTAAACTTCAAGTATATCACCTGAACTTCAAGTGTATCACTTGTACATATACAAGTATATGCACACTTGAAGTTGAACACATTGGGTTTATCTTCATTGTAGCGAAGGGGAATATCAACATGGGGAAATGTAGGGTATTAGAAAGACGGTATTTTTTTTTTTTTTTTTGTAGAGACAGAGTCTCACTGTACCGCCCTCGGGTAGAGTGCCGTGGCGTCACACGGCTCACAGCAACCTCTAACTCTTGGGCTTACGCGATTCTCTTGCCTCAGCCTCCCAAGCAGCTGGGATTACACTTAAAAAGAAACCTATTACAGGATTTGAGCTCTGATTGAATAACTTAGGGGAAAGTCTAAGGAAATAGAGGGTTGCTATAGAGTTAGTTTTATTAGCATAGTTAATTCTATAATCAAATATTTTAATAAATCTGATCTATAGGGAGGGCATATAAAAACAAGAATAAAGCTGTAATTGGTAAAGAGTAGCAGTCTTTCATTAAAGATAGATGAAAATGTTTGGTATTTTGGACTGAACAACCTTGTCTGAGGTGACTGTGAGATTGTTTTTATCTAGCAAGAGAACAGTAAAATTTAGTTGAAAGCATCAGATCAGTTTGTAATAACTGTGAAGTTTAGCTTTGGATATCAGAACGGTTCCCAGACATGGTGCTTTTCTTTAAAACAAACAAACAAAATTTTATGTTTTCTGTTTATCTATCCTTCCATCCGTCTACTTACCTATCTATCCCTGACAAAATAAGAAATACAATTTTGGTCTCTGCCCCCATTTCCTGGCACAAAGCTTCTAAAATCCTGGAAATCTCAGAAGTGATGTGTCTATTTATATGCTAGTGATATGTCTGGTGACCCTGGGCTCCTGAGTAGCCTCAGGATGGAGGCACCTTGTTGAGAGAAACAACCATGTAATTGCTGGGTTGGGACTTTCAGTCCTATGCCCCAACCTCCAGGGGAAAGAGGGACTGATGGTTGAATTAACCATCAATGGCCAAGGATTTAATCAATAATGGCTACATAAAATGTCTTCATAGAAACCAGAAAAGACTGCCTCAATGACTCATGGACATAGATACATACAGGAGGGTGGGTGATACTATAGGCAGGAAGACAGAATAAAATTAGGTCTGAGAGTGGAATATGCAGGAGTTAGTGAACAGGTATCTCTTTCCGCATTGGTGATGGGGCTGACTTGCTGTAGGGAGAGGTTGGAGAAAACCCTATAAACTTGATAGAAGAGTTTAGCATTTTTTGGTGAAAGACAGAAAGCCATTGTAGGCTTCTGAGTGGAGGAAATCTCATGTTTTAAGAATGCATTTAAAGAATCCTATCTAGAAGAATTAAGGCAATGAAGAGCTAAAGTGAAGCAGGTATTGACAAGAACAGGGGGCAACTCTTTCACCTAAAATATAGAGCTCACTTCCATCTTTCTCATTTCATTTTCTTCTGTGCTCTTAAATCAACAATTAAAAAAAAAAAAAGGACTAGCTTGTTCTACGATTTTAATTGAATTGTGTGAAAAGTATAATTTCTGAACTCCTAGGCACTGTACCTTTTCAGCTTTCCTGAGCCCCCTTCTTTCCCCCAAGAAAGGATAACAGCAATCATTAAACTACATGGAGGAAAATCCTGTAAGGACAGTAACTTAACAGCAGGGAGTTCTGTGCAACCCAGCTATACACATACCACGCAGTGACCAGGATTGCAAGGGGGGCCCAGCAAGCTCTCCTTGGCTGGCACAAGGTGACACCACACTAAGCTGGTGTTTTCTGCATAGGGCCAATATTGAAAACATTTGTTCTGTTGTTTCCTGCGCTATTGAGACGACTAAAAGTGTTCATTTTTGTAGCTCTGGAAGCTTTGGTCTTGAGTTACCTGCTGGGTGCCATCTGATAGATTTTGTCCATGGAAGGAGGGAGTTTGTGTGTTTTTAATTAGTGTGGTTGCTCTGCAGCAAATCGAGTTTTCTTGGGGACATAATGTAATATAGCAGAGGAGGACTGGGCTGGGAGTTGAAAGAGGTAGAGATTAACCTTCACTCTGCCCAACAAACTGAGTGAGCTTGGACAAATTACTTAACCTCTCTGCCCTCTGTCTCCCTCATCTCTAAGATAAAGGGCCTTTGACTCATTGATTTCTCATGGCCTTTTTGACTCTAATTTTCTTGGTGGTTTTTATGTTGCAGCAACTTAGCAAGTATAAAAAGAAAGTAACTCTTCTGGATGTCATATCTGTGGGTATAGATGTTTTATTCTTGTCTGTATAAGAAAGAATAAAAAAGGTAGAAGATAGAAGAAGAGAATTATTTATTCTCATTTTTTATTTACAACTAATACACATATCTTTTTAAAAATAGGATATACTCATAAGTTGAAAATACATTTCTGGGTGATGTGTTTAACTTCGATGATGTTTATAACTTCTACTCAAACAGAACAAAAGCAATTTAAGTAACCAAAACATCTGTACCCTGTAGTGTTCTAAAATGTAATTAAAAAAGAAAACACACTTTTAATCATTCTATAATGCTACCACTTTTTAGTTCATGTTTTTGCACATACACACAAAATACTCTATCATTTATACATGTGACTATATCATTTTTCCAAAATATATACTACATAAGCAATATGTTGGCCTGCTACATTCTCCAGATTTATTGTGGTGCTGTCTCCACATCAATAAATGCAGATTGATCATCTTTTTAATGCCTACCTGATTTCTATTACATTGATGTGGGGTCTTCCTAGGTTCACACTTTACCTTCCTAGGTTCACATCTCTTACTATCTGATAGCTCTTGAACAAATTTATTAACATCTTTGAATTCTAGTTATTTCATTTGATGAAATAGGAATAACTACTTTTGTGAAGAACTTTCATGAAGATTAAAAGGATTCTTGATATATTTGTGTATTTCTCTAACTTGTGTTTAGAAAAATATTAGGGGAAAACTGTTAGGGATCTTAGTGGATATACTGCGGCAAAGGAAATAAGGCTCTCGGGGTGCAAATACGTTTAGCTAAACTTTAACTGTCTATATTTTGCAGTAGGATTTTCAGAACTTTTATTATGTAAATGTGTTTTAATAATGAGTGCTGCCACACTTACTAACCAGGTAAGGATCACTAACCTTACTAACCAAGGATTCTTTTTTTTTTCCTTTTAAAAATAACTTTGTTGAGATATACTTTACATATCCTAGGATCCACCTATTTAACTTCACTACCAATATACTTTTGAGATATTCACAAATGTGTAACCTTTACCACTATTAATAGTCTCGTATGTTCTCACTGCAAATATCCTGTAAAGCACTCCTTAGCCTGTGGAGGGCCCTTATACAATGTATCGATCAGGCACAAAAACAGGATGGCGGAGGCGTACTTTAGGAAACCTGCTCGCAGGCTGCGCCCTGGCAACAACCTTGCCGCCCCGTGCCCTTTGCGTTCATTGGAGAGATATCTAGGTCAAGAAACAGACAACAGGAAGTGTCCTAGAGTATAAATACAGAGTGCTGTAAACAAAGTGAGGGGCTTTTCCATCCTGCTCTCCCCGGACAAGCTGCTTGTACCTGATAATAAACCTACTGAAAGCTGTTTGCGTTGGTGTGTTCGTCCCTGCTGGTCGGAGGCCGAGCGACACCGACATTAGCCATCACTTTCACCCATGCTTGCATCTACCGCCAGCTCTTGGTAACCACGAATTTATACAGTTTTTTCTCTGAGCATCTCATATAGATAGAATTTTGCAACGTGTGGACCAGAAACCTTTGATCCCTGAGCACAAATTGAACCTATCAAAATAATGCCAGTCAGAATATGATTTCAAAAATACTATATTTGTATAACCAATGTCTGATGTGTCCTTAACATTAAAAAATACTGCTTTCCAGTCAGCGTGAAAGAATCAAATTGTTAGGTAAGGAAAATTCCAAATGATTTTTGTCTCTATAAAATGTGGGAAGAAGGCTCTTTGTAGGTGGAGAGAGAAGGGAGGTAGGTAAGGATGGTAAACTAACCTTGTTAAGAACTTACTGGGGAACTGACAAGAAGATGAGAGAGGGACATGGTTGGTGCCTCAGGAGTCAGTCACAAGAACTTTCACTTTTCGTGAAGAAAGGTTCTTTCACGTGATGTATTGATACACCTTATCACCTGACATCCTGGGATATTTTATGCTTTGATGGGCATAAGAGTGCTGCAATATATGAAACAGACAAGAGGAATATTTGTGGATAGTGCACAAAGTAGAACCAGTAAGTACATTACTCAGTATTATGGTCTGAATGTTCATATCTCCCCCTCAAATCCATATATATATATTTTCTTTTTGGAGATACAGTCTCACTCTGTCACTTAGGCAGAGTGCCGTGGCGTCATAGCTCACAACAACTTCAGTTTCTTGGGCTCAAGTGATTCTCTTGACTCAGCCTCCCAAGTAGCTGTGACTACAGGCGCCGGCCACAACATCCATCTAGTTTTTTTATTTTTAGTTGAGAACAAGGTCTCCTTCTTGCTCAGGTTGGTCTGGTACTTGTGAGCTCAAGCAGTCTACCTGCCTCAGCCTCCCAGAGTGCTAGGATCACAGGCGTGAGCCACTGCACACAGCCTATACCCTGGCTGTGTTTGATAACTCTCTCTGATGCTTTAATCAGCGTATATGCCAGGCCACTCCTCTGGTGATGTTGATTATGTAGATGTGGCTGGGATAAATGTAAACATATGGATGTTTTCAAATCTCAGGAATTCAGAATCGCAGCCACAGATGAGATCACCATAGTAAATATCTACCACTGGCTCACCAGTGAATTTAGGAAAAAAAAAGGTAAGGCCATTTACCTTCTGCCTCTTCTCTTCCTCAATGTCTTGGGCATGGACTTTAAAATCCAATGGGGCTATTCTAGACCAACATGTGTTAACAAACTTAAGTACATAGAATGTGTCATTGACTCTGTAGATAATGCACTACTTTAAGTCATGCACAAACCCATTTTTAAGCTGCTTGACTCAGATTTGAACTTGATCATTAGAAATTGTTGGAAAATTCTATCCGTTGCTAATGTAATAAGTAATGCAGGATTTTCTATTGAAACATAAGTATCATTTTTCCATTCTCTACCAAAGTTTCTAATTTCTAATAAAAAATAAGATCACTTTGTCAAAATAATACATAATGTATGTTTTCCCTTTGGTAGATAATTGTGCTGGATATCATCGTTTCCCCCCTAAATACAATGCTTTACCCCTGCTCTGTGGTCTGGGAGGCTGACCTCTGCACACTAAGTGAGTCAGCTGCTCTGACCTCTGGCATTTGATTGGAATTGGCCCATTGAGAAGCAAGAACATGGAGGAAGAAAGAGTGAGCAGTCCCCTGACCACCCCGGGTGGACTCCCTCCGACTTGCTCTGTCTCTTAACTGAAAGTCGCGACTGCTATCAAATGACCCTCTGCACACAGCTTCTCTGACTCTGAGCTCTGGTAACCACTCACTCCCTTTGCCTAGTGGGCCTAGCATGAGTAATATTCCCTTCAGATATTATTTGTTCCTGGAACTTCGTTAATCCTTTGTAAATTATCACTTTATGAACCTCTTCTCAAATTACCTGATTAAAGTGTACCATCTATTTTACAGCAGCCTTCTAACTGAAACAGCAATTGATAGGGCTCTAGAATAGGCGAACGTTCATGGAACACACAGACGCAGACCAGAGAAAAGGCTCTGGAATTGATAGCGCTGTCTTTGCTTTCTGGGTGTGGCGCTCACCACATGTGACCTCTGCTAAATTATTTAGTTCAAAGCCTTGGTTACTTTGTAAAAGTGAATTAGGACACTCTACCTCACAGGCTTGCTTTGGATAGCAAAGGAGAAAACAGAGGGGAGCGGAATATAGATGAGTAAGATCAGCTATACATTGACAATTGTTTATTCTGGGTAATAGGTCTATGAAGGTTATTATTACTATTTTTATTTTTTTGCATATTTAAAAAATTGTTCATCTATTAACAAAAAGGCAATAGATCCTTTGACAGCACACTAATGGGGACACTTGAAGAGCTCAGATGGAACTAGGATAGAAAACTAGTCATGACAAAGCTTCTGTGCAGTCTCTGCCTTGCGGGAAGATGTCCATGAAATGACAGATGGCTTGAACATACGTATCAGAGGGCACGGCAACTTTCCAGATAATAGGCTGCTGGATAATAGCATTTGACAGCCATTAAATGAACAAGTTTTGCTCAGAATATAGTGCAACTCTCCATTTAAATAACACAAGGAGTGCTAGTCACAGTGTTTTTGTCGACTCTGTGTACATGATAATATGCTTAGGGAGATTTTTCTTCCATAATATAGAATTGGCATGAACTGTCTCCAACATCCTAGGTCATGTAGGTTTTGCTAGTATAAGTTTGATCATCTTTAATCAATTCCAGAAATTTTAAAATCTGATCAACAGAAGGCACAGTCTTTAAAAAAAGTAAATTCATTTTTCCACGTGGCCCCCAACTTCCCGCATTTAATTGGCTTTGCTTTTCCACTCTGCTACTCTTCCAGGAGGAACTTTGCATTTTATGGAACATATAATTAAGAAGAGGGTGTTTCAAAGTCACTTCAAAAGCTCTTCAGCTGGTACATGGAGGAGCTGAAAATGCTTCTTTTGTCTTATTTTTCAGTGGAGAATATCCTTAGAAATAAGAAGAGATGTTTGCTTCAGTAAGCAGAAGATCAGGCGCCTCACAGTTTGGACTCTTCAATCTTGGAGTCACCTAAATATACCACTTACGATTTCACGTGATCTATTTAATCATAATAACAATATAGGACAGGAAGGGGTAGCAATAGTAAAGACAGAGTTAGTTTATTTAATGTGCGTCCAAGTTTAGAGTATGTTAATAGTCCCACTGCATTACTAGAATGTTGAAAGAGTGGGAAGCTTGAATGACCTGGAATGCATAGTTTTACTGAAGAATAATATGGACAGTGAAGCTTGCCTTTTGTCAATTAAAGTATGATTCTCAATATTATCATTTTTAGTGCAAATTACAGTACACAAAATTTAAGCAGAGAATTGCCCATGAGCTACAAATGATTGTTTCTTATTTACACGCAACCTGTTCTACTATGTACTGATATTTTAGAATGAAGTTCCTCATGTTCTTATTAATGTCAGTGTAATTATGTCATTATAGATAATATTACCATAACATAATTTTATTAGGAGTTTTCCCTTCAGATCCAGCAATGTTCTAGTGTAACAAAGAATAATAGCTCAGTGTAATGACTTTGAAACATAATTTTTGTTAATATGCTTCATTAAAACGTCAGGAATGTGCTGAATACAATGACCTCATTTATTTCACGAGATTCAAAAATCCGCATCTGTATGTTAATTTAAGTTGTGTGCTTTTGAAATAAATGGATATTACTTTTCAAATGGAAAGACAGGATTCTATCACAGGCAGGGATAGACAATAGAAATCACTTTATCTAAACCCACCTCTACCTCTGTCAGTTGACAACATAGGACGGGAAAGGGGTAATGTGCTCCAGTGCCTGACAGAACTACTGTAACCGTAAGGCAGTAGACTAGGTAGATTTATAAAGTGCTATGACTCTCTCGACTGTGTAGCTGTGAGCAGTTTCCTTTGCTTCCTCAGAGACACCTGGTATCAAGAGTCACGGTCTCATCTCTGTAAGGCTGAGTTCAGGAGGCGTATCAGCCCCGTGGAATTTCCAAACTTGATTCTGAGTACTTGTATCTGGTGGTTCTCTCTCCAATCAGACACATTTCCTGTCGCTGTGCTTTCTCTTCCTTCTGACTGTATTTCAGATGTGTGAGCTCTAGTTTGCTTGTGGCCTGGAGTCTTTTGTAGCTATGGGAACCTAAGAATGTCGCTTCATGCTGGAAAAAACATACAGTATTTTCTGCCATTTCAATGTCTACAATTTAAAGATCTGAACACTTTGGCTTTACTGTACACTTTTTTTTTTTTTTCTCAAGGAAGGATTGCACTGTCTAAATAGTTACCTAGATTTTCTTATGCTGCTTACTACCTAACCATTTCTGCTTTTGTGCAAAAGCATTGGTATAAAATATATTTCTAGGTTGTTGATAAATTTGGGGGTTTATGATCTTCAAAGGGACATCTTCCACTGCTCTTCGTTAAGTAAGTCTCAGGCACATTTTTAGACTCTCCTATCACAGACATTTTCCCCAGGAATATCTGATTTTATTGATTTCAGTCTTTTTTTCATCTTACCCACAATCATCTCTAGGAACTATTAACAAAAGCTCGTGTTCAAGCATGTGTTAATTCCCCACTGCACCCCAAACACATATATTAATTACTTGGTTTTCTTTTTCCTGCAATAATTCTGATTTCTCATGCCATATTTTATAAAGACCTCAGCCTGAATTAATACCATGAGGACATACAGAACTTTTGCCTATGATACCGTCTCTATTTTTCTCCACATTCCAAATTGCTATATTCTGCTGTTTACACAAACAACATTTTCATTACATTGTCTTTCTCAGTTCTGTCTTGAAAAAAATTGCATGCCTTTAAAAAATCCCTTGCATATATAAGACTCTTTGTAACATTTAAATAACTTAAAAGATAATTGCAAGGCTTAAATACTAATTGGAAATTACTCATGTGACTACCACCTATTTTACAAGAGAGAATATTGCAGTAGGCTGTATACCCTCTGTGTACCTGTCACTCTGCCATCCATGGATACCATCAGGACTCTGGTCCTTGCTTTTATTGATAGTTTAAACATCTATGCATATACACTTAAAAAGTAGTGTCACTTCATCTCTCAAAATTTATGTGCAACTGGAATCATTCTGTATACATGTGACTCTGTCATTTGCGTCTTTCGTTTAACATTGCTTGTGAGGTTCCCTGATATTAATGTCGATAGCTATGATCCATTCTTCTAAATTGCTATATCATGTTACATGAATATATCACAATTTTTGCTCTTATATGATCTATCGATGGACATCTAGGTTGCCCAGTTTTGGCTAGTTAGAGACCAGGTTTCCAGGAAACATACTTGGATGTCTCTCCTGATATAGTTGTACAAGAGTATCTGTCACGGATATTCCAGAAAAGGAATTGCTGTCCCCTGGGGTGTGTGCCTTTTCAAATATTTAGGATTATGAAAAATTGATTGTACAGATCCATTTTTGCTCCACATTTCCCCCCGACAAGTGGTAGTGGCAACCTTTTCAATTTTTGCCAATCTAGTCAAGTATAGAAGGATATTTAATTATAGTTGCAGTCGGAATATCCCCAATTATTAGTGAGGCTATGCCTTTAAAAACTTTTCGAGTCCTGGAACTGAGACATCTCCTCTTCCTTGGAACTTTGAGAGTACATGTTCTACAACACACAGCCTTGGTGTTTTCTTTTTCTATGTTCTATTATACTTTATTAGTATAAAGTACATTGCATAATTCCTGAAAGCAAGACCCAGGTTTTATTCCATTCTGTTTCCTGTATTATCTACTACAAGATCTCACCAATGTTAAGCTGTCCATATCATTGGCTGAATAAATCAATGAGTATCTGAAGGTATGAACCACAAAGCAAGCCTATGGTGGGACTAACAAAATAGGTTTTAGAGCCTGAGATACTGGGAGTGAATGCTATCTCTTTTACTTACTAGCTATTTGACCTGGGGAGATTTATTCCATTTGAATAAATACAGCGTTGTCTTCTGCAAATGGGAGATAACATTAATGAGAGCCTCATGATGTTATTGTAAAAATTAAATGTGATAGTTCATGCAAGTCCTATGTAAGCTACAGTTGCTCTCTCAATCAACGGTAACGCGTATCTTGTTATTATTACTGTTGTAATTACTACGAGTCTAGCTACTGAGGTCCTGTTTTAAAGACATGGTTGGGAAGCGTGTGATGTTTGTATGTTGTCAGTCTCCTAGTGTTGAAGATCAGAGTCAAAATATACTCCTCCTCTGCTGAGATAACCTAAAATGGAGATAAGAAAAAGAAATAGCAGCGTTCGTTGTGTAGAAATGAAATGAACAAGGAAGTTGGATCACTTTTCTTTTTCATATTCAAAAGTATATAGAAAAGGGGCTGTCAAGAATAAAAAAAAAAAAAACAAAAAAAACCCCCAAAAAACCAAAAACATAAACTGGATAGGGGAAGAAGAACCAGGCTAGATTTTATCATCTTCTTCCTACGACTACTAATACACCCAAGTGGATCTCGAGGAAGCCACCATTTCAAACCCTAAATGTGGAATATCCAAGTATTCTAAACGGCTTCATAAACGATAGTCAACTGATACATTTTTGACTCTAGTTTAGAGAAATATCACAAATGTGTGAGGAGACCTCAAAACATTTGAAGCTGGAGAATGTGTTAAAAAAAAAAAAAAGAAAAGAACTAAAACAAATGAGTATGGAAAAAATGTAGGTAGAGTAGTGGCAGCATGAGGAACAGATCTGCATAATTTTAACAGCATTTTATGAAGAAATATAAACTAAAACCTCTAGTGCCTTGTTAAGCCAGTGTCAGTAAAATGTAAGCCTCAATAAATGAGCTATGTGTTTGCCAAGGATGAAATCATCGCAAACACTCAGGAATAGGTTAACATTTAGGAATCTGGATTTCAATGTAAACATTCATGCTTTAAAATATTCCACGGCAGTAATTGCAAAATGTTTTCAGAGTAGTTGCATTTATAGAATTGGTCTCATACAATTTACATGTGCTCTTCCTTAAGAAGTTTTTTGATGTGCAAATGTAAATAGCAAATTAGAACCAGAGTTTTACCCAAACAAACCGTTTCAAGACATATGTAAAAATAAGCAGAATTTGTGGAAGTAGATGACTTTTCTGCTTAAAATGCTTCAAGCGTTCTCTTGTAACTGACAGAATAAAGTCCCAATGCTTTAACGTGAGCGTTAACGTCATCCAAGACCCATTCTCATTCTTCAACTATGTTTTCAGCTATTCTCTGCAGAGTTCACGTATTATACCTTAGTAATAACAAGCGCTATGTAGTTTTGCTAGCTTTACAGTTGATGCTGCTTTCTCAGTTGGGAAAAACCCTTCCCAACTTCCTTTATTTGTCTAACCCTTAGTTAGGTTTAATTCATAACCATGTGTTTTCGTGAAACCTACTTAAAACATTCAAATTTAGTTAAGAATGCGTAACGCTGGGTGGCGCCTGTGGCTCAGTCGGTAAGGCGCCGGCCCCATATACCGAGGGTGACGGGTTCAAACCCGGCCCCGGCCAAACTGCAACCGAAAAATAGCCGGGTGTTGTGGCGGGCACCTGTAGTCCCAGCTACTCGGGAGGCTGAGGCAAGAGAATCGCTTAAGCCCAGGAGTTGGAGGTTGCTGTGAGCTGTGTGAGGCCACGGCACTCTACCGAGGGCCATAAAGTGAGACTCTGTCTCTACAAAAAAACAAACAAAAAAAAAGAATGCGTAACGCTTGCTAACACACCACGTCAGCCTTCATCTTTCTATTTACTGCACTACCTTTAGAGTAACGTTTTTATGCCTGATGCTTCCTTGAGTTTTTAAGCTAATCAAGGCCAATAACTATTATTTATTTGTGTAAACTATGAGCCTGACATATAGTAGGTACATTATAAATTAAATCCTTTCTGAACCAGGTCATTCCTAATTTATGTGTGTAAATCAGCATAGAATGGCTAGATTCGAAATTCAGCATTTTCATTTAGAGAAGCTTCAGCGGTCACACATTATGGATATGTGAGTAGGGTGTGAGAAAGGTGTTCCTATTGTCAAAACGACACTTTTTGCTCAGGTGTGTGGGTGGCAGCCACAGATTCCGTTTTGAGTGGAGGTTAGGATGGTTAATATTGGACCCAGAAATCTTTTCTGTATATCCATATTCCAAGTGTGGGCATGTCATTATGTCTAAGACATTCCACATGTACAAGGAGAGATATGGGGTTACTGCAAAACTATGTTCTACCTCAGCTGAAATTGGCTGGTGTCCGCATGTGTTTGAGAGCAGATTCTGGTGAAAGGGTGAGATTAGGAAAAGGCAGGTTCAGATTTAAGCAGCATAAGGGTACAAGGACAAGAGGAATTTAGCCAAGACTGATAATAAAAAAGTACAGAGGGGGCGGCACCTATGGCTCAAAGGAGTAGGGCGCCAGTCCCATGTGCTGGAGGTGGCAGGTTCAAACCCAGCCCCAGCCAAAAAAATAAGTACAGAGGTTAAACCACTTAGGAAACTCAGGAAATTTAAGCTTATACTACCAGGTCACTCAGCTTGGTAGTTTTTATTTTGAAAACCACACTAACAAACATTATTTAATTTGAGCACACAATCTTGTGAACTAGAATCAAAGAATTTTGAACTGAATACGTGTTCTGAGATTATCTTGTCCAATACTTTATAATTGGCTGCAAAAGAATCCCATAGTAATTTGCAATGTGGACACAGATAATGTTGCAGCTGAAATAAGGAAAGATACCTGGGAATATTGTTGCTGTCTAACTATTATGATCCTTTCCCCTACCTAACTTCACCCCCACGGAATCAATTCAGAATAGAGATTGAGAATCCCTGATCTAGTAACACAATTGAATTTTCAAACTTGAAGAAACTGAGATTACAAATACTTTCAAACCGGGAAAGTGATTTTTCTTCAATCCTGATGATATATATGGTCAAGCCTTTTGAGTTGCAGTGACTATAAGAAACAGAGGCAACATACTACTAATCTCATTTTGTCAATGAAACACCTAAATCCTCAGACAACTATATGACTCCCCAAAGTCAGAAAGCTAACAAGTTCCAGGATCAGAACTAGATCCCATGTCATTGGAACTTGCATGTAATGAGCCTACACTACCTTCGGTATTTATATATTTATAACAACAATTATATTACATTGAAATTCATAGCCAACAGTCAGAATCAGCTGCACGTTTTGTTTTCAACATATGCATGCTAAGATTCCATCTTATTTCTGTAAAATCAAACTTTACAGTGTTGGAACTTGTGATTTTGGAAAGCTCCTTGAGCTGTTTGGATGCACTGTTATGCTAAGACCCAGTACAGAGGTTTACTAAATACTATATTAAAAAACCACTGCAGCCAGAGAAGACTTTATAGAGCAGTAGAAGTCAATTTATAGATTAGTAGTGGCCACCTGGAGTACTGTTTTGAGAAGGATTTTGAAAGTATTTGTAATCAGTGATGTCTATCTTGGGCTGAGAAATAGAGAACTGAGGGTCATGTGCCATATTTTTATCCTCTTCTTGCTTTCTCAATTGATTAGGAAAATTAATAATTCAATATCTAGTCTTCATATTAGTAGACAACAAAAAAAACACATTTCTGACTAGAATCAGTTGTAAGTTTAGGCACATCGACATTCTCAAAGAGAGGGGGGTTTACGTTGGCAAAGTCTCGAACATTGGAGTCTTTATTTCATAATATATTCTATAGAACATTTTCTTTACTTTTTAAATATTAAGTATGCACTAAAGTTATATTGATTTATTGATATGAAATTAAAATACTTAAAATTATAAATTAATTACACAAAATTATAGCAAGATTATTAAAATAATCTTATTCAAAATTATAGAACAAAAAAAGTTTATTTTAACATCTAAGCTCAATCCCACTCACTTTCTAAGAGATAGTCTTGTTATCAGTTAGGTTCATTATCCTTCCAAAATTTTCCAGATAAATATATATATATATGAAAATTTAATACTGATGGTACATTCTGAAACATAGATAACACCGTGCTAGGAAGTGTTGACAATCACAAATACCCATCTTGGGGCTCAGCGCCCATAGCACAGTGGTTATGGTGCCAGCCACATACAACCAAGGCTAGCAGTTTCGAACCCAGCCCTGGCCAGCTAAAACAATGGCAACTGCAGTAAAAAATATCTGGGCGTTATGTCAGGTGCCTGTAGCCCCAGCTACTTGGGAGGCTGAGGCAAGAGAATCACTTAAGCCCAAGAGTTGGAGGTTGCTGTGAACTGTGATGCCATAGCACTCTACCAAGGATGACAAAGTAAGACTCCGTCCCCCCCCCAAAAAAAAAAAAAAAAACAAAGAATACCCATCTTGGCTGGGCGTGATGTCTCACTCCTGTAATCCTTGCACTCTGGGAGGACAAGGAGGGTGGATTGCTTCATCTCACAAGTTTGAGACCAGCCCAAGCAAGAGTGAGACCTCATCTCTACTAAACATTGGAAAACTAGCTGGGCATCATGTTGGGGCCTGTTGTGCCAGCTACTTAGGAGGCTGAGGCAGGAGGATCACTTACGCCCGAGAGTTTGAGTTTGCTGTGAGCTGTGATGATGCCATGGCACTCTACCCAGAGTGACAGAGTGAGACTGTGTCTCAAGGAAAAAAAACAAAATAGAATACCCATCTTGCACAAACTCCCCACTTACTGATTTATGCTAAAATTTACTCGAGCCTTTGGGAAACACCTGAAAACAGTAAGAGCAAGGTGGCAAGGCTATAGACTTTAAAGCCTTTGCTTGAGTATTGGAAGAATCAGAGGCCTCTCTGAGAGGCACCCCCTGTCTGATTCTGCTCTCCCCTAGAGGCCAGGAATCTGCTTGAAGGTGACATAGCACAGAAATGTGGGCAGAAGCAACAGGCTGGTTGTTCCCATTTGAGAACCAGAAGGAAAGTTTGGTCTTAACCTCTTTGTTTTTTATTTTATTTATTTGTTTGTTTATTTATTTATTTTTATTTCAAGTTAATGTGAGGGTGCAAACAACCAAATCACAATATTTGAATTTGTTAGGTAGAGTCTCTCTTGCAGTTATGTCCTGCACCCCAAAGGTGTGCCGTTTACCCTACGTTACACCCATTCAGTGGGACAACACCAACCTCCTCTTACTTTCTCCCTCCTCCCTCATTTCCATCCCCCCCAACTCGAATTGAAAAGTTTTTCTCCTATGTGGGCATGAATTAGATTGTCTACTGCTTCATATTAATATTGAGTACATTGGATATTTGCTTCTCCATTCTTGTGATACTTTACTGAGAAGAATGTGTTTCAACTCCATCCAGATTAATACAAAAGATGTGGAGATCTTTTATGGATGTCTAGTACTCCATGGTATGCGTATATCACAATTTGTTAATTGATTCCTGAGTTGTTGGGCATGTGGGTTTTTTCCACTCTTGGCAACTGTAAATTGAGCTGCCATAAACAGTCTAGACATGTGCACCAGATTGTTTACCACAGCTTATTGTATTTTAACCTGAAGGTGAAAGGTTTGGATGGGTTGCAAAAGTGGGAATTCAAATGATTTTTCATTTAGTTGTTGAAAACCTATTAACTGTCATGTTTTCTGAACTATTTGTAAAATGAAAGGCATCAATACCTATCTCTAGTTAGCCTGAGTGTCTATGTATTATAAGTCATGAAATAAAACCTTTTTTTGTGAATGAGTAAAAAATGTTGAAAACATTTGTCCCTATTCACTGAACTACCAGTATAGAAAAACAGAATTAAAAGAAGAATCATCGTACTCCATACCCTTTTGGATTTTTTTGTTTGTTTGTTTTAGTCATGCATAATTCACCGAGTTCACTTGATATTTAACCCTACTGACACCCCTTTTTTAGGGATGGCCTGGATGTTAATGGTGATTTTGTACATTTTACAGTCACTTTTATAACGTGGTAAGTGGAAAAAAAGTTATTTTCCATTTGGCAGATTTGAGTTTTTATTCTTCACTTACAAAATGTCTAAAGCCCAAACTCACACTTTAGAGTTGTAATGTTTGGTTATAGTTTTATTTTTAAAACTTTGCAGATGGAGTTAGTTGCTCATTCTTATTCTTTTCTCTAAAGCAACATAAGTTTTGAATATAAATGAGAAAGATTTGAGAAGCCTGATACAAGATAAAAATTTAGTTCAAATTGTTTCTCAGGGTAAATTTTATCTTCTGATTCTGATATTCTACTAATATGAACATAAGTAATGTATAATTCTAAAGGTATACACACCTCTGCCCTTTCCTTTTAAACCCTTTTGAAGGAAGAAGCTGCTATGGAATAGTCTACAAACCTGCAAGTCTATATTCTGATTGCTTACCAAATTTACCTCTGTAGCTTTTAAAGTGTGGCTGCCAGGCCCCATCTACAAGTTTTTGGTTAGCGCACCTTATGTTTAAAAAACTTATACAGTGGGTGGTGCCTGTGGCTCAGTGAGTAGGGCGCCGGCCTCATATACCGAGGGTGGCAGGTTCAAACCCATCCCCGCAGAACTGCAACCAAAAAATAGCCGGGCATTGTGGCGGGTGCCTGTAGTCCCAGCTGCTTGGGAGGCTGAGGCAGGAGAATCGTGAAAGCCCAAGAGCTGGAGGTTGCTGTGAATCCTGTGACATCATGGCACTCTACTGAGGGCAGTAAAATGAGACTCTGTCTCTACAAAAAACAAACAAACAAACAAAAAAAAACTTACCAAGTGATTCTAATACACAAAAATATCTGCCACACTGAGTCAATTGTAGAAGATTCAGTATCTGATGAACTTTTCAAGAATAAAGCGCATAATCCCTAAACTGAGCTATTCTGCATCCCATTGTGATGGTTATAGTCTAGAGTAAATGTAAGTCAAGAACCACTCCAACGCTCACATTTATAATTTCCCTCTGTCTAATGTCAGCATTTGTGTCAAGCAGCAGCAAAACAGATTATGAGAAATCCAGGATCCTAGGCTTGTGGATTAATTATCCTCTTTAATGGAAGTGGTTTCAATGGGCTTTGGATATATGAGAGACATTCGATGAATCACTAAGAATATTCAAAAAGGAAAATAAATCTACCTTTCTTCCTCCCCCTAGAATAATGCCTCTGGATATATATTAATGCGTCAAGTTACATAAACATGACAAAGTTATTATAATTATTTTCTTACTTATCTCCAGACTCTTCCTTATGAATATATTACACTATAGTAATTCTATTTAATAGTAACCTAGCAACAATATGCCTAAAGGAGGTCGTTATTTCCCTGAAGGTGAAAAGCTGTGCAGCTGATAGACTATGTAAGACTCACATTCTCCATGGGCTAAGACATGGAAAGATATTATCACCAGGCCTGCTCCCCATCAAAAAAGTTAGGCTACCTATAAGAAAAATCTCAATGCTTTTCCCTTTACCATTTTTCCCAAAATATTCAGACATTCGTGATAAGATCTCTATAGAAAAAAATGAAAAAAGAGCAATGAGAAATTTAATTAGATACATTTTATTTTTATTTGTTAAAGATTAGATGCATATTTTTAGACACACATTTAATATGTGGATTTTTTTTTTAATTTTTTTTTTTTTTTTTTATTGTTGCAGTTTGGCCAGGGTTGGGTTTGAACTCACCACCCTCAGTATATGGGACCAGCACCCTACTCACTGAGCCACAGGCACTACCCTAATATGTGGATTTTAATTACTTTCTTGGGTCACTCTTCCCACCTTGAAGCTTTGATTGACACAAGACATGAAAAGTTGATAATTTTTCTTCGGATTTTGACTTTCTATCCTAAGCCATTGACCTGCTTGTCTAGGTGGGTGTAAATATCACCTTCTGTTCTTGAGACAATTTGTTAAGAGAGGAAGTTGAATAATTCTTGCATTTATTATTAGCTGGAACATTTTATTGATCTTTATGATGAAATGTGCAATAAGAATACAAAGTGTTATTGAGATAATGCATCATTTTTCTTTTTATAACTTTATTTTTGAGCCCGTATATTATTCTTGTTGATACACCACTGTTGCTTTATTTTCTCACACAATAAACATAACTCGATATCACCTTTAAAATATGGTGCCCCCTGGCAGGAAAACATCTTCAGAGAAACTTTGTTATTAGCATACATATGGGTATGCAAATATGAAAAATTATTTACACAAAACTTTCTCCAAGGAATTAAAGAGCCTTTAGCCTTTATACCTATTCACTTCAGAGTCTTTAACCCAATTCTGAGAGGTGGATAGAGAGTTGATACTGTTACCGCATCTGCTTTTTTTGTTCATTAAAAAGTCCCTGATATTTCTTGAGCTCCAATTGAGAGATTGATTTAGTATTAAGCACTATCAATTGCTTATAGCTTTTAAGAGGAATTTAAAAAGGCAAAACAGTAGTGAGGGAGACCTTACTGTGTAATTTTAATATAATTATGTACATTTATATATACATGATGATGATTCATTTAATATGAATACAAGTATATAACACAACATATATACAAAAACATGCATCTCACGTAGTCTGTGTATGTGTGTTGATGTTTATTGCAGAATTACTTTTGTGGCTTATTCGGACATAGCGTTACCATTTAAACCGTTCAGATAGTTCAAAAAAAGTAAACCATTGTTAATTCAGGACAGTTAAAAAGAGAATGAAGTGTTAATGTTAGCTGTAGTAGACTAAAGGAAAGACACTATGAACTCATATTATAGGTTAAAACAAATGTTGACTCCAGGCTGGGAAGTTCTTTGAATGTGAACCTGACAGCTCTCGAGAGAGATGTATTGAATAGCAGTCAATAGCCACTTTGGGATTCTGGTCACTTGAGTGAATTTTCTTCCCTTCTGCCTGAGAGGGGGCTGGAGGATAGGTTGGGACTCAAGATTTCGTCTTAAAGAGATGAAAATCATGTCAACTAAAGCAGCCCGACTTTGGTAGACAGAACTGAAGACGTCAAACCTGGGAGAAAGGAGACAACTGCTCACCGGCTTCTCCTTCATAGGCTAATACACCAAGAGTGGTTATGTTGTCAGAAAGCATCTGAGTGCTCTCCCTTCAAGGTGAATAGAAGGCAGGAGTGTTCACTGTCAGCATTCCTCTTCAACATGGTCCTGCTGGTCTTAGCCAATTCCATCAGAAAAGAAAAAAAAAGTAAAGGACATATAAATTAGAAAGGAAGAAATAGGGCGGCGCCTGTGGCTCAAGGAGTAGGGCACTGGTCCCATATGCCAGAGGTGGCAGGTTCAAACCCAGCCCCGGCCAAAAACCAAAAAAAAAAAAAAAAAAAAAAAAAAAAGAAAGGAAGAAATAATACTATTTATCCTACAGCCAACTATGTAGAAAACCCCAATGAATGTATGAAAAAAAAATCTCCTACAAATAAAAAGTGGGTTTACCAGGTTACAGGATACAAAATAACATACAAAAATCAACTGCATTTTTACATACTAATAATGCATAATTAGAAAAAAGAGTTTTAAAAAGCTACAATGAAAGATGAAATACGTACATATCTAATACAACACGTACTATGCTAAAAACTATTACTATAAGATTCTGATGAAAGAAATCTTTAATAACAAGCCCTACATGGGAACACAACATGTGTCTTGACTTAGATATTTAACATAAATATTTTATCTGTCTTCAAATTTATCAATATGTTTAACACAATATTAATTAAAATTCTATCAGTTTTTTGGGGTAAATATTCATAAAATGATTGAAAAATTTGAATGGAAAAGTAAAAGAATTCTAATAACTACAATAATTTTGAAAGAGAGGAATAAAGTGGGAGGAATCTTACTACTCAATTTAAGGCTTATACAAAGGGCTATAATAATTAAACACTGTGGTGTTGGCAAAGGGATAGAAACAGAATGGAAAGTTTAGGAACAGACTCACTCAAGTATGAAAAACTGATTTTTGGCAAAGGTACAGAAGCAAATCAATGAAGAAAGATTAGACATTTTAACAAATGGTGTTGAAACAGTTGATTAAATATACGCAAAACAATAAACCTCAAGGTAAATCTTATAGTCATGTGAAAATTAAATCAAAATGAATTGTAAACATAAAACTTGTCACTATAAAACCTCTGGAGAAAACTTGGGAGAAAATCTTTGTAATTTGGGGCTAAGTAAAAAATTCTTAGACAACCAAAAATATAATTCATAAAAAATAATAAACTGAATCTCATCAAAATTAAAAACATGGATTTTTTTTTTTGCAAGAAACACGTTTAAAGAATGAAAAGACATATTACTAAACGGAAGAGAATATTTTGGAATTACATACCTACTGAAAGATTTGTATGAATGTAAAGAATTCAAATGAAATTGAACAACTTCAAAGGTAAAGAAAGATTTATAAGTATGTAAAGAAAAATAGAAAATCAATAGTAAGAAAACAAATAACCATGTTGAAAAATAGTCAAAAGAGTTGAGCAAACATTCTCTCAACAAAGAGAATCTAAGAAAAGTAAATGAGCACACAAAAAAAATTTTCATTATTCACCTTTAGGACAATACGATTTAAAACTAGGATGAGTAACTACTGTGCTATTCATTGGAATGATTAAAATAACAATATACGCTGACATTAAGTTCTGGTGAAGATGTGAAACGATTGGAACGGTCAGAAACTGTTGGTGAGAATGGAATATTATACAGCCATTCTGGAAAATAATTTGATGGTTTCTTAAAAATATAAATACACATTTACCATCTAAGCCAGAAATACCATTGTTAGGCATTCACTTTAGAGAAATAAAAATTTGTTTTCACACAAAAACTTCATAGGAATGTTTACAGCTGTTCTATTCCTAATGGTCTAAACCGGAAACAACCAAATCCTTTTTAATGGGAGAACGTGTAAACAGACAGTGATGAATCTATAAAATGGAATATTTTCCAACAATGAAAAGAAAAGAACTATTGAATGTAACAGCTAGAATGGATTTGAGAGGAAATGTACTAAGTAAAGAGTCATTCTCAAAAAGTTATATAGGACTTGTTGACATTTGCAAAATGTTGTCAAAAAGGCAGAACAGCAGTGAGGGAGACATTACTGCCAGCTAGGGGTTGGGTTGGAAGGAAGGGTGTAACTGTAAAGGAATGGCACCGGGGAAGCTTGGGGGGTAGTAAATCTGACATTCATTATTTATACTATTATGAGTATGGTTACCTATAGAACTGCAGATCAAAAGAGAAAAAAAGGATGGTATTAAACAATCATTTACATAATTAAAGAAAATAAAATTATCAGCTTCATAGTAGTTGTACTCTTAAAATAAAAGTCTATTTTCTGGTGTTTCACAAAATACATATATATATATATATAACCCTACTAGCATAAAAACAAAATCAAACAGAACACAATAACACTGGAAAACAAAAGAGTAGAGACTAAAAAGCATTTACGGGTAAATTGCATGGATACAATAATGGAATTGGAGTTCTGCAATTACGGCATGCAATATCTTTCTTTTATTAAAATATCTTCTCTTGAGTTTATTGTGAAGAAATATGTCTCCATTTAATCATTTGACCTTCTTTTCTCTTATGCTGATATTCATTTGAATGTTTTAATTAATAAGTTTTTACCCCAGGAAGGTATTTGCCAGTTATTTCTGAAACACTTCTTTAAGTTTTGCAGACTATCCATATGCATAGTAACATCTGAATTTTAATGAATTCTCTAAAGATTATCCAAAAGTGCTTAATGAATACTCTGGTTTGTGTAAAAAGATATTGATATTCACACCTCGGGAATCCAGAGTCTATACATATTAAATAGGAATTAATATTTATGGTTATTCCCATAATTATTATAAAACATACAGAATGCTATGAAGGTATTATCTGATTATTGATCTAACAAGATTCAACTCCGAATGTATCTCCTTCACAGAATTTAAGAGGAATGACTTAATTTACCAGGAAGATGCAATTTAAAAACTTTTCACATGTCTGAGGCAGCTAAGACGAAACACTGCACTTCAAAACATCTCAGTCTTTGAAATCGTGCGTAGATTTTAGCCTCAAGATTTATGTCTTTTGCTCCTCCAGCTGAAAAGTTTATTAGATTATCCCTTCTTGAGGTGTTTATTTAAGAGAAACTCACCTGAATCTTTCAGAAAACACTTGACTGTGTTATATTAATATTTAAACTGTTTCAAAGGAGTTGATCCAAAGTGGTTTGTTTCTAATTTTTTCTAAGGGAACAAAAAATGTTGCACTAAATTATTTATTCCTTTAACAAATATATCTTTTGTAAAAGCACTACCATGTGCCAAATTCCAAAGAAGGCACTGATGAGATAATGCTTTGACCAGCTGAATTGTGTCCCACTTCCTGCCTCTGTCAAATTTATATGTTGAAATCCTAGCTTCTAGTAACTCAGAATTCAATTGTATTTGGCAGTTGGGTCCTTAAAGAGATAATAAAGTTAAAACAAGGTTAATAGGGTAAAACCTAATCCAATAAGATTGATGAACACAGAGGAAAGACTCTGTGTCAGACCAGGACCACCAAGGAGAAACCCCCCAGAAGAAACTAACCCTATTGCCATGCTGACCTTGGACCTCTAGGCTTCAGAATGGTGAGAAAATAGATGTACATGTCTGCCCTGCTGGAACTCAAGTCAAGTAAGGAGGTAGAAATGAAAGTCACTACAGATTCTATTTAAGAAAATGATGGTGCTACAACAGAATTAAACAAGAATGTCTGCTTTTAAAGTGAGGTTAACAGTATGGCAGTCACCCAAATAAATAAAAGGAAAATTATCCTAGGCAGTGACAACCATATGAATAAACTTGAGACAGAAAGATTTTGTCCTCCTGAAATGACTTAGAAGATGTTTCTGTAGGAGGAATTCAGTGAGGGACAGGGAGAGAGGGCGCTGTGGGCAGAAGGGCAGGGAGGGGCTAGAAAAAGCAGACTAGGATTCACTTTGTAATTTTCAGTTTATTTTTTGTTGTCCCTAACCTCTCATTTGGCCGTTGACACCCTTCTGGGAGACAATATCTTTCTCCTCTGTATTTATTTTTTAGGCCTGCCACCCTTATTCTTACATTTATTTAAGTCTGAATGCTGACTGGAGCTACCTTGTATTAAGATCTAAAAAGAACAAAAGGTTAGACGGAGGCATTTCAAGCCCTTTTCTACCTTCATATGCTGTATCTCTGTGACCTTTGTAGCCTCCATTAATTATTTCAGATTGCTTTAGGCTTCAGATACACACTCAAAAACAAGATGGAGAAAAAAATTTTGCTAGAGAAACTTTGAAGTCATGGCTCATTACCAAAGAGCCCTGGAGATGTGCTCTCATTAGTTTAAGTTGTTGGCTGGTTCATTTGTTTGTTTATTTATTTATATTTTGCTATTCACTTACCAAATGTTGGTTGACTCTGCTCTACATGCTAAGTTTGCACTAGACGCTTGGTGGTCTGTGAACACTCTTCCTCCTTTCTTGACTCTTAGCATCTAGAGGAGGAAATAGACATTCAGAAGCCATGTAAATACATGTGTGATTGCAAATTGGGATCAGTGCTTAGTTGAAAAAAAAAACAAAAAACAAATGCAGTGCAGGGATAAATAGATATGTAATAAAAGGACAATTGATTAAAGGGAAACATTCTCATCCTTGAAAGATGAAAAGACAGATGGGCGGAGCAAGATGGCAGCCGAGTAACAGCTTCCTTGCATCTGGGCACCGTGAGTCTGGGGAGATAGGACTCCAGGCATCTCTGGCTGGTGGGAACTGCCTATCATCACTCCTATGAGGATACAGGGAGTCAGCGAGAGACTTCTGGACCCCAAGAGGAGGACTAAAACAGTGGAAAACCGGCAAGTGGTCGCGTGTGTTCAACCCGTCTAAACCCGCCCACAACTGTAAGTTCAGTAGCAGCGAGACTGCAAACCAGAAAGGCCTTACCTGTGAACTCTTTTGATGTCCTTGGACTTGGCACTGAGTTGAACTGCCTTGGGGAAGGCCTGAGCGGGAGTGCGGAGAACTTTGGCCGTTGTCTAGGGCCCCAGTCTGAGCCGCTGAGCCAGACGGAGCTAATAGTGTTTGGCGGTGGGTCACACGGATCCATTGTCAGTGATCTGCCCCGGCAAGCTCCGCCCTCAGGGTAGCAGAGCTAGAAACGGGTGGGAGCTGGTAACCCAGCAACCAAGTAGCCTAAGGGTGGGGTCTGAGCCGCCTTGCAGCCCTAACCCTCAGGGGCAGAGTGAGACCGGTTTTGGCACACTGAGTAAGTGGATAGCCACTTCAGCAGTGATTCCAGCGAGAAAGCTGGGAAAGCTTCTGCTCAGCAAGTTTACAAGTTCAAAGTGCCTTTTAAGTGGGCTGAAGAGAGATTTAGGGTGTCTACCTGCTGGGGTTTGAGAAATCAGGAGCCTCCAGTCGTATCAGAACTGTGACTAACATCTCATACCCCAAAAGACCACGTGTTGCCCAGACAATATACAACAACATATACAAACTGCTTTGTTTTTGGTTGTGTATTTTTTTTTCTTTTTTTTTTTGTTTGGTTGGGTTTTTTTGTTTGTTTATTTTGACGTTGTTGATGTTCTTTTGTTTCTTAATTTCAATCTTTTCCATACAGATCCCTTTTTCTTTCTCAATTTTTCTAGTTTAATTATAATTTCCCATTGCTGCCTTTTTTAATAACTACAACTTCATTTTTGCTAGTGTTTCTACCGCTATCACTTGGTTTTTCACCCAATTTTATCGCCATAAAGTTTTCTGTTTGCTTGTTTTAGTTTGATTTATAGCATTTTTGTCTTTCCTCTCTACTTGGTGGAGGTGGGGTACTGTGTCTGACCAGGTTAGCAAAGAGCTGCTGACCTCAAGGGAACCACCCAACTGGGCACCCAACGCCCAGAAGGTGGGGTTTTTTAAGGTTGTGTCAAAGTACCCTACTGTACACCTATATTGCCCTGTCTCCCTCTTTCTGTGCCTCTCTTCTTTTTGTCAATATTCCTTACCCCTACCCCCTCTCCTTTCTCTATCTTTCTTTTTTTTCTTATCACTTGGTCCTCCTTTCTTTCATCCCTTTTTTGCTCTTCAACCTTCTCACCTTTCTGGTCCTGTAACCCTTAGTCCACAGACACAAGAACTTAAAGAGCAAGAGGAAGTGAAAGGAAAATTAGGGCAAGGAAACAGATAAAAGAAATCACTCATGAGGAAGAATCAGCAGAAAACTCCAGGCAACATGAAGAACCAGTCCAGAACAACCCCGCCAAAGGACCATGAGGTAGCTACTGCAGAGGATTCCACCTATACAGAAATGTTAGGAATGACAGAAAGGGAATTTAGAATACACATGTTGAAAACAATGAAAGAAATGATGGAAACAATGAAGGAAACTGCTAATAAAGTGGAAAATAACCAAAAGGAAATCCAAAAACAGAATCAAATCAGAGATGAACGATATGAAGAATATAAAAAGGATATAGCAGAGCTGAAGGAAATGAAACAGTCAATCAGGGAACTTAAAGATGCAATGGAAAGTATCAGCAACAGGTTAGACCATGCAGAAGAAAGAATTTCAGAGGTAGAAGACAAAGTTTTTGAGATAACTCAGATAGTAAAAGAGGCAGAAAAGAAGAGAGAGAAAGCAGAACGTTCACTGTCAGAATTATGGGACTTTATGAAACGTTCCAACATACGAGTTATAGGAATTCCAGAAGGGGAAGAAGAATGCCCCAGAGGAATGGAAGCCATACTAGAGAATATTATAAAAGAAAATTTCCCAAACATCACCAAAGAGTCTGACACACTGCTTTCAGAGGGCTATCGGACCCCAGGTCGCCTCAACTCTAACCGAGCTTCTCCAAGACACATTGTGATGAACCTGTCCAAAGTCAAGACAAAAGAAAAGATTCTGCAAGCTGCCAGGAGTAAGCGCCAGTTGACCTACAGGGGCAAATCCATCAGAGTGACCTCAGACCTCTCTAATGAAACTTTCCAAGCAAGAAGACAATGGTCATCTACCTTTAATCTACTTAAACAGAACAATTTTCAGCCCAGAATTCTGTACCCTGCTAAGCTAAGCTTCAAAATTGATGGAGAAATCAAATCATTTACGGATATACAAACATTGAGGAAATTCACCACAACAAGACCAGCTCTACAGGGAATACTTCAACCTGTTCTGCACACTGACCACCACAATGGATCAGCAGCAAAGTAAGGACTCAGAAATCAAAGGACAGAACCTAACCTCCACACTGATGCAAAAGATAAAACTAAGCAATGGACTCTCACCAAATAAGACGAATAGAATACTACCACACTTATCAATTATCTCCATAAATGTTAATGGCTTGAATTCCCCACTGAAGAGACATAGATTGGCTGACTGGATTAAAAAACACAAGCCATCCATTTGCTGTCTGCAAGAAACACACCTGGCTTCAAAAGACAAATTAAAGCTCCGAGTCAAGGGTTGGAAGACAATTTTTCAGGCAAATGGAATTCAGAAGAAAAGAGGAGTTGCAATCTTCTTTTCAGATACATGTGGATTTAAAGCAACTAAAGTCAAAAAAGACAAAGATGGTCACTTTATATTGGTCAAGGGAAAACTACAACAAGAAGACATTTCAATTCTAAATATCTATGCACCAAATTTAAATGCTCCCAGATTCTTGAAACAGACCTTACTCAGTCTGAGCAATATGATATCTGATAATACCATCATAACAGGGGACTTTAACACTCCTCTTACAGAGCTGGACAGATCCTCTAAACAGAAATTAAACAAAGATATAAGAGATTTAAATGAGACCCTAGAACAATTATGCTTGATAGACGCATATAGAACACTCCACCCCAAAGATAAAGAATATACATTCTTCTCATCACCCCATGGAACATTCTCCAAAATTGATCATATCCTGGGACACAAAACAAATATCAACAGAATCAAAAGAATTGAAATTTTACCTTGTATCTTTTCAGACCATAAGGCACTAAAGGTGGAACTCAACTCTAACAAAAATGCTCGACCCCATCCAAAGGCATGGAAATTAAACAATCTTCTGTTGAATAACAGATGGGTGCAGGAAGAAATCAAACAGGAAATCATTAACTTCCTTAAGCATAACAACAATGAAGACACAAGCTACCAAAACCTGTGGGATACTGCAAAAGCAGTTTTGAGAGGAAAATTCATCGCTTTAGATGCCTACATTCGAAAAACAGACAGAGAGCACATCAACAATCTCACAAGAGACCTTATGGAATTGGAAAAAGAAGAACAATCTAAGCCTAAACTCAGTAGAAGAAAAGAAATCTCCAAAATCAAATCAGAGATCAATGAAATTGAAAACAAAAGAATCATTCAGAAAATTAATGAAACAAGGAGTTGGTTTTTTGAAAAAATAAATAAAATAGATAAACCATTGGCCAGACTAACTAGAAATAGAAAAGTAAAATCTCTAGTAACCTCAATCAGAAATGATAAAGGGGAAATAACAACTGATCCCACAGAGATACAAGAGATCATCTCTGAATACTACCAGAAACTGTATGCCCAGAAATTTGACAATGTGAAGGAAATGGATCAATATTTGGAATCACACCCTCTCCCTAGACTTGGCCAGGAAGAAATAGACCTCCTGAACAGACCAATTTCAAGCACTGAGATCAAAGAAACAATAAAAAAGCTTCCAACTAAAAAATGCCCTGGTCCAGATGGCTTCACTCCAGATTTCTATCAAACCTTCAAGGAAGAGCTTATTCCTGTACTGCAGAAATTATTCCAAAAAATTGAGGAAGAAGGAATCTTCCCCAACACATTCTATGAAGCAAACATCACCCTGATACCAAAACCAGGAAAAGACCCAAACAAAAAGGAGAATTTCAGACCAATCTCACTCATGAATATAGATGGAAAAATTCTCAACAAAATCCTAGCCAATAGATTACAGCTTATCATCAAAAAAGTCATTCATCATGATCAAGCAGGCTTCATCCCAGGGATGCAAGGCTGGTTCAACATACGCAAGTCCATAAACGTTATCCACCATATTAACAGAGGCAAAAATAAAGATCACATGATCCTCTCAATAGATGCAGAAAAAGCATTTGATAAAATCCAGCATCCTTTTCTAATTAGAACACTGAAGAGTATAGGCATAGGTGGCACATTTCTAAAACTGATTGAAGCTATCTATGACAAACCCACAGCCAATATTTTACTGAATGGAGTAAAACTGAAAGCTTTTCCTCTTAGAACTGGAACCAGACAAGGTTGTCCTCTGTCACCTTTACTATTCAACATAGTGCTGGAAGTTCTAGCCAATACAATTAGGCAAGACAAGGAAATAAAGGGAATCCAAATGGGAGCAGAGGAGGTCAAACTCTCCCTCTTTGCTGACGACATGATCTTATACTTAGAGAACCCCAAAGACTCAACCACAAGACTCCTAGAAGTCATCAAAAAATACAGTAATGTTTCAGGATATAAAATCAATGTCCACAAGTCAGTAGCCTTTGTATACACCAATAACAGTCAAGATGAGAAGCTAATTAAGGACACAACTCCCTTCACCATAGTTTCAAAGAAAATGAAATACCTAGGAATATACCTAACGAAGGAGGTGAAGGACCTCTATAAAGAAAACTATGAACTCCTCAGAAAGGAAATAGCAGAGGATATTAACAAATGGAAGAACATACCATGCTCATGGATTGGAAGAATCAACATTGTTAAAATGTCTATACTTCCCAAAGCAATCTACCTATTCAATGCCATTCCTATCAAAGTACCTACATCGTACTTTCAAGATTTGGAAAAAATGATTCTGCGTTTTGTATGGAACCGGAAAAAACCCCGTATAGCTAAGGCAGTTCTCAGTAACAAAAATAAAGCTGGGGGCATCAGCATACCAGATTTTAGTCTGTACTACAAAGCCATAGTGCTCAAGACAGCATGGTACTGGCACAAAAACAGAGACATAGACACTTGGAATCGAATTGAACACCAAGAAATGAAACTAACATCTTACAACCACCTAATCTTCGATAAACCAAACAAGAACTTACCTTGGGGGAAAGACTCCCTATTCAATAAATGGTGTTGGGAGAATTGGATGTCTGCATGTAAAAGACTGAAACTGGACCCACACCTTTCCCCACTCACAAAAATTGATTCAAGATGGATAAAGGACTTAAATTTAAGGCACGAAACAATAAAAATCCTCAAAGAAAGCATAGGAAAAACACTGGAAGATATTGGCCTGGGGGAAGACTTCATGAAGAAGACTGCCATGGCAATTGCAACAACAACAAAAATAAACAAATGGGACTTCATTAAACTGAAAAGCTTCTGTACAGCTAAGGTGACGATAACCAAAGCAAAGAGACAACCCACACAATGGGAAAGGATATTTGCATATTGTCAATCAGACAAAAGCTTGATAACCAGGATCTATAGAGAACTCAAATTAATCCACATGAAAAAAGCCAACAATCCCTTATATCAATGGGCAAGAGACATGAATAGAACTTTCTCTAAAGACGACAGACGAATGGCTAACAAACACATGAAAAAATGTTCATCATCTCTATATATTAGAGAAATGCAAATCAAAACATCCCTGAGATATCATCTAACCCCAGAGAGAATGGCCCACATCACAAAATCTCAAAACTGCAGATGCTGGCGTGGATGTGGAGAGAAGGGAACACTTTTACACTGCTGGTGGGACTGCAAACTAGTACAACCTTTCTGGAAGGAAGTATGGAGAAACCTCAAAGCACTCAACCTAGACCTCCCATTCGATCCTGCAATCCCATTACTGGGCATCTACCCAGAAGGAAAAAAATCCTTTTATCATAAGGACACTTGTACTAGACTGTTTATTGCAGCTCAATTTACAATCGCCAAAATGTGGAAACAGCCTAAATGCCCACCAACCCAGGAATGGATTAACAAGCTGTGGTATATGTATACCATGGAATACTATTCAGCCATTAAAAAAAAATGGAGACTTTACATCCTTCGTATTAACCTGGATGGAAGTGGAAGACATTATTCTTAGTAAAGCATCACAAGAATGGAGAAGCATGAATCCTATGTACTCAATCTTGATATGAGGACAATTAATGACAATTAAGGTTATGGGGGGGGGGAAGCAGAAAGAGAGAGGGAGGGAGTGGGGTGGGGCCTTAGTGTGTGTCACACTTTATGGGGGCAAGACATGATTGCAAGAGGGACTTTACCTAACAATTGCAATCAGTGTAACTGGCTTATTGTACCCTCAATGAATCCCCAACAATAAAAAAAAAAGAAAAAAAAAAAAAAAAAAAAAAGAAACTTTCCCTGTCTCATGCTGACATTAAAAAAAAAAAAAAAAAAGAAAGATGAAAAGACATCGCCTATATGAAAAGGGAACAAAAACATTCCTAATACAGGGAACTGCAAGTTCAAAGTCTTTGAACCTGGAAGACATTGTGCACTCTAGGAACTATTATATAAAACAGCCAGCATGGCAGGGAGGTAATATGGCATCCGATGAAGTTAGGAAGACACATCTTAGCACATCTTAGCTTTATAGAATATTGCTAGGAGTGGGATGGTTAGTGTATGAAAGTTAAAAATAAGAAGAAAGGTTCTGTAATTATTCAGAGGTCTAGAGTTCATATTTTCTGTTGCCCTTGATCAAACAGTGTACTAAGGATACATTTTTTTCTATTTTCTGAATATCATATAAAAGACTAATTCTCTGTCCATGGTAATTTTTATTTAAGCTACTATATTTGTTTTATCCTATTTAATGTATTTTAGAACACTATTGGATATTATATAAGAGTAGAAAATCTCTCCCCTTTAACAGAAAAATCTTCAATGGAAGAATAAGCAAAAATTGGGAGAATGATTGTGGATGTGTGTCATTAAAAAGTAGTGACTGATCCGTCATACCAGAGCTGGTTCAGAAAGGTTGAACCAAGACGTTGGTGTAGGACAAGCTTTGGTAAAATTCTATTCTATTGTTTTTTAAACATGATAGGCAAAGAAAACTTGTTTTAATAAGTAAAATTAGACCAACTGAGAATAAACCTATTGTGCTGAGGCTTTCTTTTGAAGTTTCAACAGTGGTGTAATTAAAGTAAGATTTCTGTAGGCAGCATGCAGGAAAAGGAGGAGCAAATCAGCTAATATCAAAGGATATATCTTAAAATAAAAAGCAAAAATTATTTAAGACATACAAACATTTATTACATATAGAAAGGTAACTTCTTTGAGCTCTTGAAATTATATTTGAAAGGCCAGGATATGACATTAATAGAAGAAAAAATCTGGGATGAAGAATAGAAATAGTTTCTCTGTATTAGTATCGTTAAAAATTAACCAAACACAGAACTGGAAACTCCTACACATAAAACAATGAAAGTCCTATCGTGAAGACACAGAAAATAGATTGAAACAACTGTGAGACATAAAATATTCTATAAATTGAGATCAATCTGTTCCCCCAAAGAAATATCCACTCTCAGTCACATATTCTTTTTTTTCTGAACTTTTTATTTTCCCTTCTGTTTGATCTAGTCTATTGTTGAAGCTTTCAAATATATTTTTTATGTTATTCTATGAATTGTTCAGCCCAGAATTTGTTTGGTTCTTTTTTTATGATGTCTATATCACTTTCTCATTCACATCTTGAATAATTTTTCTGATTTCTTTGTTGTTTATTGGTATTCTCTTTTATCTCATGGAGCTGCTTTAATATCATTTTGAATTCTTTTTGTTAGATTGTATAAATCTCTTTTTTATTAAAATCTGTTGTTGGAATATTATTGCATTACTTTAGAAGTAGCATATTTTATTCTTTTTTTTTCAAATATCAATGAATTTGTTCAAAATAGGAAAGAACAAATAGAGAAATTACAAAATATTGAGCTTTGGGTTTGGGTTCTTTTGTGTGTATGTTTCCTTTTATTTTTTTACTATTTTTTAAACTTTTTTATTAAATCATATCTGTGTACAATAATGCAATCATTTCCTTCTCTTTTAATGTTTTTTTGTGTCCTTATGTTTACATTGTATGTAATAATTACTTCTTCCAATTTTTAATATTTCTTTTCCATAGGAGAGGACTTCCTCCTGAAGATGTACCTGTGCTGTTGATTGGGTAGGTCACCTGGGCTTTGGCTCTGGGTGCATACAGTAGTGTAGTCTCTGTATGATTTCTTTGGCTGTAAACTGCATCAGTATTATCCATAATTTCCTCAATGGCTTAATATATAATTGTTAGTGGAAGCTATGGTGAAGTTTTGCTAAGAATGGGACATCCTGTGGGCCAGCCCCTGGGCCCCAGTGGTGGCAGCAGTGGGCAACGCATGCCTGTTCTGCAGTCAGTGTTAGTGGGTCCAGGTAGGCCAATTCTTGAGCCTCCAGTCAGCTTGGGTGTCAGTGGTAGCAGTGAGCTGTGTGTATGTGGGGGCATATCCTCAGACTTCTGGGAAGATAGTGTGCTGTGGCCAATGGCACCAGCAGTGGCTGGGCAATCCTTGGCTCCAAAGTGGTTCATGCTATTCTTGATAATAGCTGCAATGAACTTGACTGGCCAGTCCACAAGCCCCCAGGTGGTACATGTGGGTGGGTGCTATCTGTGGTCGTTGGAAAGATGAGTGGACTTGTCTTCAGGTCTCTGGTAGAATGCTAACAGTTGTGTATAGGGCAGGGAAACCCCCAGGAAATACAGATCAGGCACTGGAAAGCAGTGGAACCAAGCTGGGCAGGCCTTCCTCAGGCACCCCAGTGTTGTGTGCAGGCAAAGTCATGATAGGCAGGGGCAGAGTGATTCTCAGGTCTCTCCTGGAACATTTGGGTGAAAGTTACAGCAGCTGCACTGTGCCCTTTTCTGGGGAAGGGGCACTTACTTTCAGTGCCAGCAACAGTAAGTGGGTGGCTAAGAAGTGTATACTTGGTTTCAGCTGACAGCTGCATGTGGGATCAGGGCAATTGTAAATGCACAGCAGCCTTGCCATTGGAGGTGGGAGAGGCACTGCCAATGGCTCACACTTCAACTCCAGTGACAGCAGACAGCAGTGATGCCTGGCTGTCGGTGGAGGAGGCCAGTGGAAATTTAAGAAGATCGAAATGCAGGGCTGTTGGTTCCCTGGGTAGGATGCAGTCTGGTGAAAGCTGGGCTCTCAAAATGGTGCCTAACTGGAGCTGCTTAGGATTCTGGGGTCCACAGTACACAAAAATTAGCTCTTTCTCTGGAGCATAGCCATTGTAATTAAATGGTCTCTGGACAGCTCTCTACTTTTGTCTTAGGGCCTATGTGAGTCAAGGGCCTCTCCCAGGGTTAGGATTGTAGGAACCTGCACTGGGGCTGGGGCCCACTAACTGGCTTTTTCCTCTCCAGGCTCTAAGCTGACAGTGGAGCAGGGTGCCTCAGAACACACATTTTAAATATTGTTATCTATTGCCTAATTGCTTTCCAGAAAAGATGAAACAAGATGCATATAGTCCCACTATTTTATTCAATTTTTCCTATCTTGCATGTTGTGAAACTTAAAATAAATGCTAAACCCATAAATGAACATTTTATCATAATTGATTGCATTTAATTGTCTTAATTATTAATAGATTTAAATACCTTTTGCATTATTTGCATAAATTTCTTTTATGTAATAATTTGCCCACATGTATTAGTTATCTATTGCAATATTCATACTGTCCAACAAACCACCACAAAACCTAGTGGCTTAAAAGAAGAATTATGTGTTTAGCTCACAGTACTGGGTTGGCTGAGCGCTTTTCTCTAGATTTACACCTGCATTTGTGGTCAGCTGAAGAGACTTTGCTAATCTTTCCTGAGTTGTCTTAACATGTTTGAGGGGTGGTTGTCTGTCTCCTGATTAAAAACATCACTGGTTGGGCGGCACCTGTGGCTCAAAGGAGTTGGATGCCGGCCCCATATACCAGAGGTGGTTGGGTTCAAATCCGGCCCCAGCCAAAAACTGAAAAAAAAAAAAAAAAAAAAAATCATTGGCTGTGACGACTAGGCTGACCCATCTACCCTCCTCCTATGTCATCCTACAAAAGGCTTTTCGGGTATGTTTTCATGACATAAGCAGAGAAACAAAAGAGAACGTTTTAAGCAATTTTCAAGCCTCTAACTATGTCAAGCCTCAAAGTATGTTTGCTAATATCCCATTGACCACAGCAAATTATACAGCAAAGCCTAGAAACAAAGGCAGGAGCCTGGGGGTATGAGTGCAGACACCTCTGCCCATATGGGAGAGCGTGGCAAAATTATATAGCAAAAGACATGAAGGCAAGAAAAAAAAATGGAGCTGCTCTGTGATCACACGATGCTGTGTTTCTAATGGTGTGTCTGTGTTTCTAATTCCATATCTGATTTTTGTGAATTGTTTCCTTATATTTTAATTTTTTTTAAATAAATGTTATTATGCATATGTAAGGTATACACCAGGATGTTATAAGACACATACAAATAATGTGTACATATCAATATAGATATAGTCAAATGGTTACTGGGGGAAAACAAATTAACATCACCCTCATCTGAAACCGAGATCCATATTTTAAGGATTTGTTTGTGTTTTTGCACCCAGAATAAAACAACAATTGCAAATCAATAAGAAAAAGATAAACTGTAGCACTCATTCCCCAAATAAAAAGAAGACTGTTAAAAAATCTGAACAGACACATCACCAAAGAAAATATTCAAATTGCTAATAAGCGTATAAGAAAGTGTTCAGCACTGTTTTTTTTAGAAAATAAAAATTAAAGCCATAAACCTTCAGAATACCAACAAAATGGTGAAGTAGAAGGAACTTTCACAGAATGTTATTATAAAATCGTGTACCACCTCAGAAAACTGGTTTAGTAGATTCTCACAAAGTTAAGTAGAGGCCTCTCCTGTGGTCCAACAGTATCACTCCCAGGCATATTTCCAAGACAAATTAGTGCCTGTGTCCACAAGATAACTGGGAAGACTGCTCATCACATTTCTATTCATGTTAGCCAAAAATTGAAAAGAACCCAGATGTCCATTAACAGGAGACTCAGTAAACAAGTTATGTTAACTTTGTGCAATTACTACTACCTGGCAATGAAAAAAAATGCTACCAACCAGCACCAGCATGCTTTATGTGGTCTTAAGAATAGGACCCTTATTTTTATTGTATTTTTAGTTTATTGCTGAAGCAAACACACAGCATATCAGATATTGAATTTGGCAGATCTCTAACTACATTATACTGTCAAAATGTTGCTGGAGACCCTCACGTCCATTGACTCAGTCCACTGCTACATAAGGTAATACAGTTATACAGTCATAAAATGACAGAATAACAGATGGAAAATCTATTAGTGGGAACATCACGGACCAAAACAGGAATGGCAGTGTTGTGGTGGTGCTAATCCTATAGTCAGATCAATATCGGAGAAAACATAACTTCAAGCTTTTGTTTTGCCATGGTGCTAAGGTTAAGACAAGTAGAGTATTAATATTCAACAGAGAGGGGAAAAGTCAGAACATATTCCAGCATCTCAGCAGAAGCTGCAGTTTTGTAGATGTCGTTACTGAAAGTGAAGTAATTGAGTAGAAAGTGCTTGCCCACCCATAAGCAAGTAAGGGAGAGCAGGTAATGTTGTTTAGCATGAGACTTTCTGGTAGACAGAGCTTGATAGCAATCCATCCCCATCTTTTGCTAATTGGGTAACTCTAGGCATTATCTAACTCCAGTTTACAGATTTTACTAATATCTACCTTGCTGGCCTCTAGTGAGGTGCTAGATAATGGATGTAAAATAATTATCAAAATGCTATTGGTGCGTAAGTGTTAAATCAGTAGAGGTTTTATTAACCTAGTGTTTTATATTAGCGAGTTACGAAGCCATGAGGTTAGAATTCTGACCTACCCCCCCTGAATTTCTTTTAAAAGACATTATATGTAGCCTCCCCTTTTTTGATAAACACATGAAATGATTCTTATTTTTTAGTATTCGATGTACACTTTTGAGTCTACTATTATAAGAAGACTCATTGAACATTTTTTTTTCTAAAATTGTTTTCTAATACACTTTATTTTTTAGAGCAGTTTAGTAGCAAAATTGAGCGGAAGTTACAGAGATTTCTCATGTACCCTGCTGGCAAGACTCCAACATGCATAGCCTCTCTCATTACTAACATCTCCCACCAGAGTGGCACGTTTCTTAATAGATAAATCTGCAGTAATACACCATTGTCACTCAACGTCTAAGTTAACGTTAGAGTTCACTCTTGGTGTTGTGCATTCAGTAAGTTTCTGACGGAAGGATAATGACATGTGTCCACCATCTTGTACAATAGCGGCACTGCTCTAAAACTCCTCGGTGCTCTTCCTACTCATCCCTTCCTTTCCCAGCTCCTAGAAACCACTGAGCTTTTTGGTCTTATCACGTCCTTTCCCAGAATGTCATATAGTTCTAATGGTACCTATGTAGCCTTCTCAGGTTGGCTTTTTCAATTAGTAATATGTATGTATGTCTTTTGGTGACTAGATACCTCATTTACTTTAAATAGTGAATAATATTCCTTTTGTCTGGATATACCATGGTATATCCATTCACCTACTAAAGAACATATCGGTTGCTTCCAAGTTTAGGTAATTATGAATATAGCTACTATAGACATCCTTGTGCAGGTCTTTGCATGGACACAAGTTTTCAACTCATTTAGATAAATACTAAGCAGAGCAGTTCATCAGTCACAGAGTGAGAATATGTTTAGTTTTTCTTGAAATGGCCAAACTAACTTCAAAACAGGGTGCTCTATTTGTCATTGCCACCAATAATAAATCAGAGTTTCTGTTCCTCCACATTTTCACAAGCATTTCGTGTTGTCCATGTTTTCGATTTTGGTAATTCTATTTGTTGTGTAGGGTGGTAGCTCACTGTTTTCATTTATATTTCCCTACGGATATATGAGTTACTCATCTTTTCATATGCCATCTGTGTATCTTCATCGGTGAGGGATTTGTTTGGGTCTTTCACCCATTTTTTAATTATATGATTCAATTTCTTGAGTTTGATTTTTAAGAGTTCTTTGCATATTTTGGATAACAGTTATTTATCAGATATGTCATTTGCAAATATTTTCTCCCAGTCTATGGCTTTTCTTTCTCTTCTTTGACAGTGTCTTTCACAGAAGAGGAAAATTTAAATTGTAATGGAGTCTAGTTTGCAAATTCTCTTTTTGAGGGCAATACTTACGGTATTTTGTCTAAAATGTCAGTTGCCAAACCAAAAGTCATCTAGATTTTCTCCTATGTTAACCTCTAGAATTTTATAATTTTATGTTTTACATGTAGGTTTATAACCCATTTTGAGTTAATTTCTTTGGTGTAAGAATGTAAAGTCTGATTAAATTCTTCTTTTTTGCTTTTTATTTTTTGCATGTAGATATCCAGTTGTCCCAGAAACATTTATTGAAAAGATTGTTTTGGTTTTTGTTTGTTTGAGATGATGGAATGATAGTTTGACTATGTCCAAAATATATTTATAACGGTCTTATGAGTGTTTTTTTCACTGCAAATGAGAAAATTATAATAAAAAGTGCTTTAAGAAAGAATTTTACCAAAAAAAAAATAAATAAATAATTTTATTGATGAAGCAAAAGCCATTCTAAAGAATATTCTAGATTATTACTGTGTTAATACAATTCTTAGGGAATAAACATTTCACAGTGTAAAGGATGTGACATTTACTGCTATGCTATTGGGGTAGAGAATAATGAATAAATGTTTTTTCTGTTTGATTGGTTAAATGAATTAATAAATGAATGACTTTCTGAGGTGGCTAATTTATATGAACAGAAAAGTTTGTGAAATCTGGGACTGGAGACAATTCTGATTTGAGTATGTTTCCATTGGTTCAAAAAGAATTTAAACTCCAGATGACTTGATGCTACAATGTGTAGGAGCTTTTCAAAGACAGATGATTCACAGTTTTTTCCATAGACATCTTTTTTTGGCAGACCTGTTCTTAGCAAAATGTGTGTGCTTCAATGAAACAAATTTTGGAATTGTCTAGAGTCCTCCCAACAACAAACACCTTTGCTAATACAAGATCCAGAATTTCATAGTGGGAATGTGAAAACCTCCCTTTCTTGGTCTGTGTCTTCCTACAACCCTAAGTTATTTGGTATATAAACATTTTCTCATAGCCCCAGAGACTCCCATTGACAAATTTATTAAACTTGTCTTATCCAGAGTATTAATGTTTCTGTAAATCTTCACCATCTGTTGTATCATCTAATTGCAAATGTGGAGTGAACATAATTCATGATTTTATCATAATAAATTTAGATAAGTGATTTAAATGTACTCAAATATTCTTTATTTAAAGCTACATGGATTTGTCAGCCTCTCCTTCTCTCCTAGGAACCATTATGGAGCTGTTCTTTCCCAGTACGCTGGATTGCAAAGAGATTGTCTTGGAAAAGACACTCTTCCCCACGTTTGCTAGGCCAGTTCCAAGTGTAACAGACAGTAAATGAGATGTCATTAGGTTAAACCAGAGCTGCTGCCTAAGAAACATGAATAATTGAAATCCTTCCATACATATTTATCTCTCTCTCTCTCTGCTTGTCAGTCACTCACCAGTGGCTACCACTCCAAACGTATCTCTCTGTGATGCAAGTGCGTTATTTGACCTCCATCTCAGCACCTTCATTTCAATCTGGAAGACGATTTTGCAGATTTCTTATTATCCATATAAGACAATCACTTTCAAGCTACTTGTCAAAATATTTCCATGGTACTATTATTAAATACTAGCCTATATTTTGCACACTTCAGTTTTTTTCTTCTGTACTTGCTTTTATGTATGTGTTATTTAATGGTTAAGATATTTTTAAAAAGATTGTTTTCATGAAGCAAGCTGTTCATTGAGAAATAAGTGGACAGATGGTCTAAACCATTAAATGCAGCTATAGCGATAGCCATAGCAGTACAGAGATACTAAGCCCTTTTAAAATCCAACACAATATTCCTGAGCCAGATTCTTCTGTTCTCTTAGGCTTAAAGCAGAGTGTACTTGACTGAACTGCAAAGTGGGACATCTGATGTCACAGTTGAATCGATACCATGGACTATCACATCTGAGTGATGTTATAATCAGTCCCCAGACCTCTCCAGCTCTCTGGGTCTTGGTCACACCCTCTGTGTATCACAGAATGGCACTTTATCAGATTACTCTTCCATTTTACTCCTTAAAGGGTAAGCAACCAGACCTGAGGTTGTATTTTCTTTACTGTATTCTATGGGACTAGCTTAGGGAGTAACATAGGAGAATGCACAGTGATTACTGGTTCTGTTACTATTGGAAACATAGTGACTATAGACAGAATTAATGAAAAAAATATCCAGAAAATGTGTCTGGTAAGAAAACAAGTGAGTTTTCTTTTTCACGGACAAAGGCTAAGACAATATCAGCTCAGTTAGCCAGGATGTATAAAAACTTAACTGTAAAAGATTGCCGGGTAAATTGGCAGGAGGGAACTTTATGAGGCTAATCAACTGCTAATATATTCACTTCAGCTTGGAAAGACATTACCGTGGTGTCTTGTGGGTACGATGCCCTACTCCAACAGACACTCCTCGTAGATAAGGTAAAGCCCATTTGGAGATGTTAGTGATTCTTCAGCACATTATTTGGACCCTTAGCTCACCAGGGAATAAATATACCAGGCTGAGATTTTCTTTCAATTTTGATAACATTCCATTGAAAACACTCCTTCACTTGATTCATCTGGGTATTTTCAGAGAAATGTACGTGTGACACCATAGCATCTTTCAATAAAATCACATATACACAAAAATACCAAACTCACCTTAAGTGGAATAGAGAGGAGAAGGTGCATATAAAACCTTTAAACAAATATGCCCACCTTTCAAATGCATGTGTAGCTTCGTGTATGAGTAGAGAACTAGTTACACTTAATTATTTTTTCAAGTTCTTCCACCAACTTATTGTTTCATTTAAATATGTATCCTAATAATCCATGTTACATAATATTATATTTTGCAATATAAAATACTCTGAATATATGCAGAGTAATTAGAACAAGCAGCATAAAGTGAAGAAACTTGCTCATTTTTAAGTGAGCTGTAAACATTCAACACTCACATCTCCTCTAACGCTGAGCCTTTTGCTCTGCATGACTCAACCATGCACCAAGTGACAGCTCTGCTTGTTACCAGCTGTGTTCACAGTGAAAGACTTTCCCCATTGTTTTTGTGTTTCTACAGAACCCTGTGTTGTACTCAATTACCCTACATCCAAGCTGCTCTAAAAGTTATTGAATGTGGAGCCAAAAAGTAAGGAAGGTTGTTTCTCGTTTTGTTTGGCCCTTGTCTAAAATGTACTCCTCCAAAGGCTTATAAGGAGGTCTATATTCCAAAGCCTAGGCATCCTTTCTGGACTTTCTTCTTTTCTTTTCTTTCTTTCTTTCTTTTTTTTTTTTTTTTTGAGACATAATCTTACTTTGTCACCCTGGGTACAGTACTGTGGTGTCATAGCTCACAGCAACGTCAAGCTCTTGGGCTCAAGTAACCCTCTTACCTCAGCCTCCTGAGTATCTAAGACTTTATACCTCCTGCCCCATGACACCTGGCTACTTCTTCTATTATTAGTAGAGATGAGGCCTCACTCTTGCTGGACTGATCTTGAACTCCTGAGCTCAAGCAATCTTCCTATTTTAGCCTCCCAGAGTGCTAGCATTACTGGGTTGTGCTACCATGCCTGACCCTCTCCGGACTTCTCTAGGCTGCTAGGGAACTAAATTCTGGTCGTAAGATTTGATCTAGTCCCATATTTTCAAACCATGTGAATTTAGAGTGCATAAGACATACCAAAGTACACATGACTTCTTGAAGCTTTGTTTCGTATCGGTACATGTGTACGTATAGGAGATATACTGTTTATACCCACATATGCACATATAGGCATATATATGTATAGACACATATATTCTATAATTATAATGTGACATGTGTTTCTTACTGTGGGTGGTAGTTAAAAAAAAATTTAAAAAATTAGGCTATATAATACAAAGATGCCTACACTGATTGAAGACCCCAAATAACTGTTTTACTAAAATAACAGAGACTATATGGTTTAATCATTCTTTCTGATGAAAAAGTCAATCTCGGCATGTTTCTTATTCTTATTAGGAGAAACCACTCTTAACAGTGGCTACACCATTCAGCGTACCTGGACATTTTTCCAGAGCAAATGACTTCAAATGCATTATCAGATGCCTGGCATCCAGTTCATTTGGAGTCTGCAATTTCGCTATCATCCTCTCTTGCTTCTTCCATTTTATCAGGTGTTTCATGCACTTTTATGCTGGTCCACATTTTGGTCACTATCTCTTGGAAAATTGGTTTTGGGTCAGGTTCATTATAGGTTGCCACCTCATCATCCATTGTAACTAAACCTTTAAAATATACTCCTTTGAATTCTGCCAAAGGAGATGGACCACATGATGGGGCCAAAACATTGTGCTTTTGGGATGTGGAAAATCAAACTTGCATGAAACAAATTCTGTATTGTTTCTGGATGAACTTTATTCCAAGCAGAAATGATCCAGAGGACAGTAGAGCATTGACTGATACAATGAATAAAGTTGCTTTCACAGGAAGACCACAGGTTTGTGTTTAGTGATGACCCACCACAGGAGCTTTTAAGTGTTTTGATAATGGCTTGGTCAAGAGGTTAAATTTTTGAGGTCACAGAAATTTCAGTGTCACAGTTTTGAGATGATTCACTTGCAGGTGGCCAGGACGGTTTTTTCCTATTAGTAGAAGAGACAGCTGATACCCTTTACTCATTCCTCAAATTGGACACCAGCCATCCACACTGATTGGGTTGATCTCCAAGTGACAGGGAGTTTTTCAAACTTCAGGTTCTTCACTGCACATGGCTTTGCTAAATTACCAATTGTCAAGGGCGTTTGCTTCTCTCCAGTTGAGCTAGTGCAAAGCAGAACTGTGAAACATTCTTTGGAAAGTTTTCTACTCTTATATTTTTTTAACCCTCCAGGATGATGCCTGTCCGGTATTGCTTGAAAAAGAGACCTCACTCATCAGTGTTGAAGATGTTGGAAGCCTCTGGTGCAGTCCGGGAACTTTTTGATGAATTTTTTCACAACTTTGACTGGAATTTTATTGCCTTCACCACACAAAGCTTTCTGGGAGATCTCATGTCACAATTAAGGTTTTTGAAACAACCGCTTGGTATTTGGAAACCTGCTGTCCGGAGTTTCTCTGTGACTATTTTTTTTTTTGTTTGTTTGTTTTTTTGCAACTTCTTGGATCATTGGCCCAGAGATTTGGGTGTTAACTGCCCTCGTTTTTTTAAACCAGCTTAATGTTTCCTTAATAACTTCATTCAGGCAAATTTTCCTCCTTTTCTGCTGTAGGTCTCTACTTTTATTACACTCTCTAAGTACTCATGTTTATGTTTTGGGGTGTTGCTAACTGTGGTCTTGCCAACATCAAAATGTTCCCCTGTCTTTCCTTGGCTGCTGCTTTCTGGAAAATGTAGAAGATCAACCTTTTCCTTCAATATCAGCTCTTTAAGCCTTTGGGCCACCATGTCTCTATTAACTGTGAAACTTTCTGTAATTGTGGGATGTACCGACAATTCAGATCAGTCCTTCATGTTGAAGAAAATCTTGCACAACCATGGTAGGTTAGGCCCAATCAAACACATGGTGATAATGAAACATGAAAAAAGAACTTATACTAAAGAAAAAGTAATACAACTAAGGGGCAATGCTTACACCTTCTACCTTTTAGTGTAGGATGGACTCAACTGGTCAAGGTATAGAGGGTAAATTAATATTTGGTGTCATACTCTAAGTCAGTGATTCTCAACCTTCCTAATGCTGTGACCCTTTAATACAGTTCCTCATGTTGTGGTGACCCCCAACCATAAAATTATTTTCATTGCTACTTCATAACTATAATTTTGCTACTGTTATGAATCACAATGTAAATATCTGATATGCAGGATGGTCTTAGGTGACCTCTGAGAAAGGGTTGTTTGACCCCCAAAGGGGTTGCTACCCACAGGTTGAGGACTGTTGCTTGAAGTGGTCAAGATACAACTTACAAAGGTGGTCAACATATAGAGGTCAGTCTTTATTCAGTACATGTGGCACATGACCAGTCTATGAAAACCAGGTCAACATAAGGAAGTGGTCAATGTAGGGAGGTGGTCTACTATGGAGGTTCCACTGTGTATGTGTGTGTACATATATATATGTATTTAATACGTAAATACATAAATACATACTTAAAAAAACACGGTGTCCATAAAGTTCACGTACAATTTAAAATAGTTTTATGTTGTAAATTGCACATGAGCTTTATGAATACCCTGTGTACACAGAGGGTGTCAAAAAAGTATACACATTTTAAAACAGGAAAAATCTATATTAAAATTCTTATACTCAAGTCACGTTTGATTTGTGCGATTGCAAGAGGGGTCCAAACATGTCTTGCATTCATCTTTTGATATCAATATATATTGAGTATTACAATTTTAATACATTGTTTTTCTTGCTTGAAATGTGTATTTAAATATTTGAAACTATCATAAGTATTATAAGGGCCAGATTCAGGCTTTAGCATTAAAGTTTGTTTCACTAGTGAAAGCGCGGTGGTAATTGCTTCCAATTCACATTCTGACCCCAAATGGATGAATTTGTTTGACTTCACCCACAAACAAGGTCAGCCTTGGTGCCAGGCACCTATTTCTTAATTCGGTTTCACACAAAAGAATCAATGACAGTCTTAAAACAATCAGAATATAGTAGAACTTCTATAAGTTGACCATTAAAAAGACTATAACAAACTGATCAACGTAAGGAACTAGGCCAGTTTCACTGATGTGCACATGTGGTGCACGTCTGATCTATGAAAATTAGGTCCCCTTAAGGAGGTGGTCAATGGAGGGAGGTGACCAACTATGGAGGTTCTACTCTATTTCTATCTCTAACACTAAGGCCTTCAGTGAAGTAAGTTGACACGAGCCTAATAGCAATTAATGTAGATAACTATTATAATGAGAAGCAAGGGCTCAAACATTTTCCCAGTGACTGGAACCATCTCTCCAAGACCTTCTCAAGTCAGGAAATCAGTCATAGGTCTTAATTTATCCTATCATGAAAAGAGTCATAAGGGAGAAATTGAAGCTTACCCAGTTTGGGTTAGGGTTAAACATAAAATAATAGAGGTATCAAGTAGCTTCCTTTTCAAAACTGCATTGAAGGAAAATTGTCCTAATGGCCATTACACTTCCAGAGAAGCTCATGTCTTTAACCACTGTCCTTAACACATTTAAAATTCCAACAACAATCATGTGGCTAAAAAAGGTCTTTGTCCTATAGCCCTTCAGCTTATTCACACTTTGATTCATGCCTGTAATCCCAGCACTCTGAGATGCTGAGGCAGGTGGATTGCTTGAGCTCACTTTTGAGACAGAGTGAGAGTAAGAGTGAGAGACCTTGTCTCTAAAAATAGCTGGGTGTTGTGGCGCACGCCTGTAGTCCCAGCTACTTGGGAGGCTGAGGGAGAGAATTGCATAAGCATAAGAGTTTGAGGGTCCTGTGAGCTATGACACCATGGCACTCTACTGAGGGTGACAAAGTGGACTCTGTCTAAAACACACACACACACACACACACACACATTTACAGGGAGGAACATCAACTATGCCTCTCTGTCTTTGTCCTGTGAGCCTTGGGCAGATTGACAATTAAAAAAATTAACTAGGAAAAATATGAACTAGGAAGGATATCTACTATGATCTTTCTTCAATTAGGAAATGTTTCTTTGCTAAAATATTTTCATTGTTTGAATTGATTATGTCTCTATATTTAGTTCTCTGAGCTTTCAATTAGCTTCTACTGCTTTTCAGCCAGAGAATTTCAAAGAGAAATTATCTTTCATACTCAGCTAAATATTTCTATGATTTTTGGAACTCTAAAATATTTCTTGAGCAACTCCCAAAGTATTTTCAGAAATCGAATATATGACACCTACCGTGCATCTTAGAATGGGTACAGGTGAAACTTACTAAATGCAGAATACAAATGCCTACATACAGTGAGTAAGAAAATGCCACAAAGGCTACGTTGAACAGTTTGATGAGAATATTTGATTGTGTATGAAACCAGCACATTGTACTCCTTGATTGCACTAATGTACACAGCTATGATTTAACAATAAAAATAGATAAATTAATAAAAAAATAGAAAAAAAAGAAATGGAATATATGTTTGGAGGAGAAAAAGCTCTTCTTTTTTTAAGTCTTTTTTTCTTTTTACTTCTTACACATACTTCTCTGGCATATAAGTGTTTGTTCTTATTATCAAGGGCTGTTAGGAAGGACTTTGAAGATCACTTAAAAACTTATCCACTGGAGGAGAAAGAGAGTAGGAAATTATGGAGGAGTGATGCACAAAAAGTTGGAGTGTCTTTCTTTTAGAAATAAAAAAAAGAGAACATTTCAAACATTAAGAAAAATATAATAAAAAGATGACGATGAGCTGGCAAGACATAAAATAGATTATAACATTTTATAATGTTTACTTCAGATCTCTCACTTTCCTTGTGTTTTTTCCTTTTGTTTAATTAAGTAAATAATTAATTAATTTTTTGAGACACAGTCACACTCTGTTGCCTCTGGCTAGAATGCCATGGCATTATAGCTCACAGCAACTTCAAACTCCTGGGCTAAGAAATCCTCTCACCTCAGCCTCCTGAGTAGATGGGATAGAGCAGCAGTTCTCAACCTGTGGGTGGCAACACCTGTGGGGGGTCTCCTGCACATCAGATATTTATATTACGATCCATAACAGTAGCAAAATTACAGTTATGAAGTAGCAACGAAAATAATTTTATGGTTGGGGTCACCACAACATGAGGAATTGTATTAAAGGGTCAGGGCATTAGGAAGGTTGAGAACCACTGAGATAGAGGTATGTGTTACCATGCATGGCTAGTTTTTCTATTTTTAGTAGAAATGGGTTCTCACTCTTGATCGGGCTGGTCTCCAGCTCCTGAGCTCAGGCAACCCACCTGCCTCAACCTCCCAGAGTGCCAGGATTTACCATTGTGAGCCACCATGCCTGGCCTCCTTTATTTCTAATAATGTATTGACATAAATATGGCCCTCCCACTTATCAACCCCACATTCCTTTTCACCTACCTTCTTCCCCCCTCCCCTCTGTAACCCTAACATAAACATTGATGTTCTTCCTTCCAAGCATGTTTTATGCTTACTTTTATAAAATAGTTACTATAAAATAGTTCCTAGCCTGGTGGGACACATGACTTCTAACTCGGGGATCCGATGAGCAGGCAGGTGCACAGAGGGAAGTCAAACTCAGTGGATATCAACCAGGGGGGAGAAGGGAGGCGGGGAGAGGCAGTAATCTACCTCTGTAGTTGGGCTGGGAGACAACTTCTCTTCTTCTGACTGGGCATTTTCAGACCTCCATATTTTTTCCATTAAAGCCAACAAATTGCACATAATCCACACTGCATATTAGATGGGCCCCAAGAATGCCACTGGTGCAACTGTGTAGCATAGCAGCTCTCACAGGCTCGCCCTCAAAGGGGATTCTGAGGCTGGAACGCGGCCCCCACGGCTCCATTCAAAGCACCAGGCTTGCTGTTGCTGGTGGATATTTGGTTGGGATTTGGTTTGCTATAAGTTGGGATATATACTTGTTTCAGTTTACTCTCAGCTTCTGCTGCTTTTAGACGTTTCTGCTGCACATATCTGTCAGTAGTTTTCCAGATGTAATAATATTCAATGATGCTAGTCAGTGATTTCCAAGGGAGAAAGTCTTGACGTACGTCATTGAAGTCTTTGCCATATTTTTCCAGTGCCTTTTCAAATAAACTATCTTCAGAAGCTGACCATTCTTCCATTTCATCTCTGCATAAAACAGGTTCTCCAAGTGGTACTAAGACACTGATGGCACTGCTCAAATCATGGCTGTGTCTATACAATGCATCATAGCATGAAACAAAGTGATGTCCCAGGAAGTGGCAGCGGCACTCATATGCAAACTAGAACTGCTGCAGTCAAGGGCTCTAGCGAATGTTCCAACAGCATATGCTACAATTAAAACTGGTCAATCTGTCGGTCCATAAGTGGGCTATTTGAGTCCCAAACTTTCACTTCTAATTTTGACTGTTCCCTCTCATCATTCTCGTTCTACGAGCATTTCTGGAATGTCTGCTTGATATCTAGGTCCTACTCTGATTTCATCTTTGTCAGCTAACAGTGTTTTCAATGAGGGGTCATAGACCAAGGAGTAGAAAAAGGTATCCTCTTTATCAAGATAGGATAATACTGATTCTGTCTCATTCAGAAGAGCAGCACTTTGCGCTGTGTCTCAGACGAGAGTCTATCTCTTACCATTAACTGGTTGGTATGATTGTTAGTTGCTTGAAGTAGAGAGTGTTCCTTGTGATTTTGATTAAGCCTCAGTCTTTGGTATCATGTCTTAGGTTCTCAAGGGTGTTAGCCTTCTCAGTTATCCAACCCTTATCCAATTTCTTGCCCATATAATACATTCCAAACACTATTACAAGGATTTTACGTATATTAATTTATTTCTAATACCAACACAAGATTCCTGACCCTCTGCCAGAGTAAAGGATGTTTTTTCTTGCCCTTGTTCCCTTCTCCTGGATGCAATGTCTTCACCATTGCCATAACCCTTACTATGTTTGTTTCTTCTCCCGTCACATATTACAACTTTTGTTTTGTAGGTGATTCAGAGAAGAGTCAAAGAAGGAGCATTTCAAGTTTTCCCCCATTGGCCACTCTTCCCCTCCGCGAGGCCTGCACCATTAACAAAACTTTCTTTGAACTTTTCTAATTCTTTTATTGAGTTGGCTTAATGGAGAAAAGCCTGGAGGAGTGCAAGATCCTCCTAGATTTGTGGCTACTGGAGGTGTCTCTTTGCCTTGCTAGTGTTCACTCAGACTCCAGTAATATACCAATCCCCCTTATTGAACTCTTCTTCCAGTTGTTCCTGTATCTTGATGAATTAACTCATGAGTCATCTTTCCTTCAAGCACCTGTCTTTTTTTCAATTGTCTACTTTATCCATCTACTCCTTCAGCTCTCTGATGAGTTTAGGAAAAATTATGAGCTTGTTTGTCCAGTTGTTTGTATGTTTTCCTGAGTTAACTATGAAAAACAACATTCTCTACCGCTCTCCATATCTTTGAGTGAAAATGATATAAAGCTAATTTTAAATCATAAAATGTGCAGTGATATGGGCAGTGCTTGTGGCTCAGTGAGTAGGACACCAGCCCCATATACCGAGGGTGGCGGGTTCAAACCCTGCCCTGGCAAAACGGCAACAAAAAATATCCAGGTGTTGTGGTGGGTGCCTGTAGTCCCAGCTACTTGGGAGGCTGAGGCAAGAGAATCACGTAAGCCTAGGTTGCTGTTAGCTGTGTGACACCACGGCACTCTACTGAGGGCAATAAAGTAAGACTGTCTCTATTTAAAAAAAAAAAAAATGGGCAGTGATATTTATTCCCAAGAAAGAAGGTTGGTTTGCTGAGTCCTTGCTAAGTCATAAAGAAGTGTGGCAATTTCAGAAAGTTAGAAACCCAGTCCCAAGTTGCCAATGAGACTTGGGAATTCTCTTAATTTTCTCCTGGTGACAGGCTTCTGAAAGCATCATATGTTTTTTAGTCTATCAAGAGTTACTTATTCTTGATATTTTTATTTATTTATTACCTCTCGTCATACATAGATCACGTCTTAGTTAATGCACATTTGATGATCAAATTAAAACTTATTTTAGAAAATAATTACATTATTTTTGAGCAAATCTGCACATAAATGGAAGGAACAGATCTTTTAATTCAGATCATTCTTCAGTATGTGGACAAAAGTCACTCAGGTATGGAATAGCAATAGAACCAAAGTACCTGTAAAGTTGTTAAAGCTCCCGGAAAGCACTTGTGAGAAGGAGATGCCTTAGTAAATTGTCAAGTATGGCTGCTCAGATATCTTGTTCACCTTGCCAGGAGATGGCAGAGAAGTATGAACTTTGCTAATCTGAAGGGACAATAAAAAAAGTAGAACACAAATCTGGAATTATGCATCATATAGCCTCCTGGGGTACAAATGTAAAACACAAATCTAGAATTATAAATCATATATCTTCATGGGGCACAAATGTAAAATTATTTGGTTTTGGTACCGTGGTGAATTAACTATTTTATTTACAGCTATGTAAGGTTATATATAAGTTCAGAGTAACTATTTTAATAACTAGTACCCTCAAAAATATCTATATCCTTGTCTGTCAGGTTTCTTGACTTCAAGAAAAAAAATATTACAGAGACCAGGACAGGTATAATGTGTCTTTCATTGCTTTGGTTTTCCTTTAGTTGTAGTTTTAGAGAGTGTTGTGAAAGCTTTGGGGGAAATTCGGATGGGTCTATCTGAACCTTCATGGATTCAGTCTCTATAATTCTGTCAATATTTGTCGACATTTTAGCACGTAGAGCTTTCAGTTGTTTGTAAAGAAATTCAATTTAGGGTGGATGTTGACACAAGAATATCAGTAAATCAACGTCCAAATTAGCTACGATGTTATCATAAATAAAGGAGTCCTGAGGATTTTGAAAAAGAGAACGACAGAACATTAAGTCTGGCTCTCCGGTTTTATATTCCTCTCCATAAAGCTAGATGCTATGCAGTCACCAAGGAGGAAAGAATGTTATCAATTACACATGTGAGCCTGAGTGAGTGAGGGTTAATAGATAGCTTCCATCCACCTGAATAGTTTGTTGTCTTTAAATCAGAAGTTGAATAACATGTAAAACTTTACAGTTAGTGTTCATTTCTATCAAAAATATGCAAGGTTGTCCTTTGATATTTAGATCATTTTTTTCTTATAAGTTTTCAAAATCAAAGAGAAAATTGAGCATTTTATTTCCCCTTGGGTTGCCTTTATTGATTACCTACATTTTTTTCATTTAAGTTCTTAATTAACGTTGGTCAATTTTATTTTTTGCATGTGGTTGGCCTTGGTATCTTTAAAAAAATACTTTTTTGTTGTTGTCGTTGTTGTTGTAGTTTGGTCGGGGCCAGGTTCAAATGCCACCCTCTGTCTATGGGGCCGGTGCCCTACTCACTGAGCCACAGGCACCACCCAAGAAAAGACTTCTTTCTATAATGCTTAATAAGTGGGATGACAACATTTGGTTTTATTTTTAAGGACTTCAATTTATTCTAAATCTTATCCTATTTTTGTTGTAAGGCTCCATCAAAATATTCAGTGAGTATAAGATCTGACATGTCTTGTTTGAGTTTTGCTTGCTTATTAACCCGCCTATTTCTGGTTATGGCTGTTCACAAAAAATAAATAAATAAATAAAAGTGAGAAAAAAACTGTTTTCACATTTGCTTCAGGATCTACTCCTGAATGTTGTCTGTAGTTGTTAAAGAGCCTATCCTTAATGTTTCCAACAGACTTATTCTTTTCTTTTTAGCAATATTTTATTAGCGGTAATCTATTTTCATCAGAAAGATTGCAGAGATAGTCATCAAAAATCCTTGTTTACCATCTGAAACTTTTTTAAACCTTTCGGTTTTCTGAGCGACTTAGGAACTGATCAGTGACTTTCCGAGTCATTCCACGTCTGCCTTTTCCATCCCCATTGATGCATATGGCGTTCACTGTATTCCAAACTAATTTATTTAGCTCTAGGAGCCCTGCCATGAATGAACAAATGCAAAATGTTTACCTTAATTACCTTGAGAAAATTTTTTAAAAATGCAATTCACCTGGTAGAGAGCAGGACCAGAAGAACTAGGTACCTAAAAACAGATGGAACATATAGAAAACCAATGGCAAGATCAGAAACTTCAACATATCAATATTTTCATTAAATATAAATCGACTGAACACTAATTAAAAGCTAGGTACTGTCAGTCTTGATAAAAACGCAAGACTCAGTTATATGATGTTTATAGGACATACCCATTTCATATGGAGAGACAGATATGTGAAAGTAAATGATGGGAAAAGGCATGCTATGAAAATATTAAGCATGTCAAAGCTAGTACGCCAAGAGGACTTCACTATAAAGCATAGTATCAGAGACAGAGAGTAATGTTTCATAATGATTCGCTAAAGTCAATGCATAGAGAAGACATAATTTCTAGAATTTATATGTGTGTGGTCTTTTAATTTAGCCCATTTATACCTATAATCTTTTATAGTTTCCTTAATCCTTTAATCAATATATACACACATTGGTATAGTCTCTTTGAGAATTCTATTCTTCAGTAACTAGGGACTCTAATCCTTTGCTCTAAGTTCAGTTGTATTTTACTTTCATTTTATTAGTCTTGTGCCTCCTGATTTTTTCTCTTATAATGAATTCAATTCTTTATTTCTCAGGGAAAGTTTTATGCTTGTGTTGGGTAGATTAGGACCTTAATGTTCACTTTAACATCCTTCTTCTCAGGAGGTAAAGCTCTGTTTTTTGTTTTGTGGTGTGTGTTTGTTTGTCCCCAGTGGCCCCTGAAAGCCAAGCCCTTAGCTTGCATAGTTAGATAGCCTGTCCCTCCCAGTTCCCTTCGTAGTTCCCTTTCCCACCAAACTGCCATGAATGAGATCAACTAAAGAGAAAACAATCTAAAGTGAAAATGTAAGAGGTCCTAGGGCTAAGATGAGGCATTTCAAAATTAAGGCGGTGAAGATGAGGAAAAGGGGGATAAAATAAACAAACAAACAAACAGAAAAACCAAAAGCAATACCTAGAGAAATGTCATCCTCTTCAGTTTAAAACCAACCCTTCTGTTCTTCTACCTTGGATCTCATGACTTTCTACCTTCTCAAGAAATTTATAGTGTAGATTATTTTTTCTTGTGTTGCCTACCTCTTCCTATCTAATTGGTGTTCTCACTCAATCAGTATAGGAATAAGCTGAAATTTTTTATCTAAGGCTATTTTTTATGTCTGGCTGCTTTTTTTTTTTTTTATTTTTAGGGACAGGATTTTGCTGTTTCCCATGCTAATCTCAAACTCCTGGCTTCAAACAATCCTCCTGCCTTGACCTCCCAAAATGCTGAGATTACAGGTATAAGCCACCGTGCCCAACCCTCTTCACAGGTGTTTTGTGTTATGAGTAATGAATAATTGTCCATTCCTTTAAGCTACCAAGGTCAGATCCCCCTTCATGGTATTCACCATTGTATCCTCATCACTAAGTAGTAGACACTGTTACTAGTGTCTTGCTCTTAATAGTTGCCCAACAACTGCATATTAAATGGATAAATGTGTAGTGTTTTACAGGCAAGATTAGTTTATCATGGAAGCAATGAATACTTGTGTTCTAACATTTTATACATCTCTATGGCTCTATTTAATGACGTAAGGATATTTGTAGTTGATTTCATTCATTTTAGCCCTGTGTTTATCTACAGTCTAAATTCAGCTGATTACATGTAGTAGTATTGATTACTTATTTTGAAGCACTGTGCTTCTGACTCTATGCCATGACTAACAGAACTAATTGCTTAATTATAACTATTTATGCAAAATTCTGCATTATAAAGTGTCAATGACCAAAACCGTTACTTTGGCTGTATAGCTAAACCAGGTGTTACTATGGTCTGTTATTATGTAGTTCAATTGCAGACTTGTAGAAATTGCTAGTTTTCCAATTTATGATACAAAGTATGTTTTCCTGACACTAAATATCTGATTTAGAGCAGCAATATTAAATCAAATGTTTGTTGATTTGGCTTAAAATGTCACACCATCCAGAAAATTTCTAAAAGATAACCAGTATTTCTAACCTTCGTAAAAGGACTCTGCTACATACTCTATCACTCAAGTAAGAAACATTAAGTGTCGTCACTAATTTCTCCTGTTTTTTTTCACCTTTATATCTGATCATATCCAGTTCTCCCAAACATCCCTCAAGCCATTTCACTCTCTGTATCCCTCTGTTTGGTTCGTATTCTGATGACTTCCTACCACAATATTGCAATAGTTGGTGAAGTGGCTTCCTGAATCCTTGAGATGCCTCACTATATAACCTTTCTCTTTATAAAGTAGGTCGATTTTTTTTTCCTCTTTATGAAAGTGTCACTTAAGCATAAGGAGATTTATTACTTTTAATTAAAGGACCTTTTATAAAAAGAGAACAACCTTTCAGGTCAAATAGAGGTGGGTTTCGGCTTAGAGTGGGCTCCGCAGACACTGTTGAGGAGCAACCTCCCTGTCTTCCAGTTTGTTTTAACACACTGAGCTTTGATGTGCCTGTAAGACAACGTGTGTGTCTGTCCATAGTGACTAAGTATTTGAAACAGGATCTTAAGACCACCACATTTTCTTGTCCCTAGTTCTTTCCTCTGTCCCTCCATTGTATTTCTTGAGTGGATTTATAAAGTATAACACCAACGTGATTTTATGTAACCTTTTGATAAAACTCTTCAATGGATTTGGCAAGTAATACACATTCTTATCATTTTTTTTTTAAATTCATGGCATCTAGGGTCCTCCAGGATGTAGCTCCTATTTACCTTTCAAGATGTATCTCCCACTTTTCTCCCCCCTCTATAAGACATGCTGAGAAAATTTAAGTATTTAAAGCTCCCCAGCTGCTTCTTTCTGCACCTCTCGTATCTTTTCATATAAAATCCCCTTAGCTTAGAATTTCATTTTTCTCTTGTCTCCTAATGAATGCATGTTTCTCCTTGTAGTCTTAGCTTAATTTTTACTCCTCCTCTGTAATATCTTCCCAGATGGACACTTTTTAAATGCACCCAAGCAGTATTGATTATGATTTGCTTTATGCTGACATTTTATCTCATAACACAAGGCACATTATATTGTATTTTTGTAGTTGGTTTTCCTAATAGACCCTAAAGAGGTGGGTTGTTGAAGCCGTGTACATACATTCTCATGTCCTTGTATTGAGCACAGTATGTAGCACACAGGACAGAGTCCAGTAAACATACCTTGAAAAAGAGGAATTGTTGGATTTGGTCTAGGCTGAATGTCATCTAGTTTATAGGGATACTTTCAGACAGGGCGTTGAGATATTAGAAGTTGTCAAGTGAAGTCGCCTTTTGGGGACCAGGATATTTCCTAATGAGTTTCAAAATAAAAAAATACATGTATGGAAGAATATATCTATTATATGTGTAATATATATCATGTTGGCATATATATATTTTATATATATATATAAGAATTATATCTGTCAAGGGTCTTTATTTAGAGAAGAAAAGATTAAAACAGCTTATATTTTGCAGGTTGACTAAGGTCAATATATAGAAATGTTCTGTTAAGATGAAGTTTTTTTTTTTTCCCCCACAAATGGGTGGGGAGTTCTGATAAGTGGACTACACCAAGAAAAAGAAAATCCCATATTTCTCCAAAACCAAGATGCTTTATATGTCAATCTTTTAATTTAAGAAAACACGGGTCCAGTGTTGATCATAGAAAAAACTTGATGCTCAGAATTGTCCCTTCTCATCAGAGGAATGAGCTTCTCTACCCCTGGCCTCTTGTCTAGAGAGTCAAATGATGTACGAAACTCTTGAGGCATGTTTTATTTTTCCCAGGGTGGGATTAAGTATCATTTCATTTCATTTAATTATTATTTTTTATAATTTTCAGAATGTTAAGGAGTGTTTTTTTTTTAACACACTTCATTTTTGTATAGATGTCGTCAAAGTTATACACATAAGTGTATCCTTGACCCAGATAGTGTGACCTGACCCTGATAGTGTACCCAATAGTTTGAAGATAGATTCATTAGGGCTTGTTGCTCTACATGTGTGTAATGTAATGTATTTCTTTGAAGCTGGAGAAGATAATAGCAGGCATGTTTCTATTTTTATTCATTCATAGGCTCACTTCTCATGTGAAAAGTATTTTGTGTATACAAGCAAAGCAAAGTAAGTAATAATCAAGTTTGAAAAACATCCCAAATACCACGAGAAGTAGAGAAACTTAGCATATTTTCAGTTGATAAAGTTAGTTTTTTTCTTGGTACTCAGGCAAAACAATAAGAAAAAAATATTTTTTATCTATATTGCCTTCACCATGCCTGGAAAATATGTTATAAGGAAATAGGCCTAAAGTTAGAATCAGGAACGTTAAGTTTGAATCTGGTCCTCTCTATCAGTTGTATATGTGATGCTGGGTATAATTTATATATATAATTCTCAGTTCTCAATATGTTATGCTGGGTATAATTTGTATGTACAATTCTCAGTTCTCTTGTCTGTGAAATGGCTGATAATGATGGAATTGGTATAAAACTAAATGCATAAAAAAACATTTTTAAAAAGTGTATGTCCTGCAGAAGTATGTTAAATAGTCGACAATTCAAAACTACTATAGATCAGTGCTGATGTGTAGCACACATTATTGCATTGTTGTTTTGCTAAAGCCCATTCTAAGTGTTGAGTTTGCAGGTCACATGGAGCATTGAGTACTTTTAATACCAATTTTCTTATAGGGAATTTCCTTCTTGTTATACATACCAGTGCTTATTTAGAAGTAATTGAATGATGCTCACCTTCAATATAAAGATGTGGAAGTTATTGTAAGTTAGATTATTATAAATTAAGTCAGTTGCAACCAGACATTCTAAAAAATGTAGATTGAGAGAAGCAAATGAGATGATAGAAAATGTGAGAGGCCTCTTGTAATCAGCAAAGAACTGTAAAAATAATTTTGTGTGTATAAATATATACATATAAATGTGAATGCATGTGTATAGATTTATAGTATGAATTTCTGTACAAAAGCAAATTTTATATTAACTTCTACAAATTGGTTAAGTCTTTATTAAAGATTGATCTTCTATTTGCAGTGGCTGTGAGTTTTCAGCCAGTTAATTCAAAGTGCATCTCTAAATAGCTGTTTTAATTGGTTAACCCTGTCAATACAAGTCATACCATGAGCTATGATTTACTAGAATTTCTTTACAAGTCTTATAGGACATGGAAGACATAAGATTGAAATACTGAGGAAGAATGCCCTCCTTGACTTCAGGAAGGAAAGATTTCCAATCTGTAGTTTGAAAGGTAAGCACAGACATAGTGTGAGCGTTCAAAGAATGTAATTTAACATTATAAAGGTTTGTTCAATTACCTGATGATATATTTTAGCCTCTTTGAAATTATCGGTAAAATACTTTGAATTTCAAGAATAATTACAAACATGATGAAATAAAGTAGTCTCTGTGCGAGTGTGTGGGTGTGTGTGTGTGTGTGTGTGTGCACATGTGTGAGATTTGTAAATTTGTCTTGGTCCTGAGTAACTATAGTTACATTTTTTTTACCATCTTGTGGATTTAATTACAACTTTATTGTAGCCTATAGAATGTAATTAAGAAATTGTTTATTTTTGGACCATGCGGCTTAAAATTTTTAAGACAGGCTCGGTGCCTGTAGCTCAGCGGCTAGGGCACCAGCCACATACACTGGGGCTGGTGGGTTTGAACCCAGGCTGGGCCTGCCAAAGAACAATGACAACTACAACAAAGAGCTACTTGGGAGGCTGAGGCAAGAGGATCGCTTGAACCCAAGAGTTTGAGGTTGCTGTGAGCTGTGATGTCACAGCACTCTACCAAGGGAGACATAGTGAGACTCTGCTCTAAAATAAATAAATAAATAAATAAATAAAATTTAAAAGTTTAAGACACTGTAGAGCAGTGAATGAGAGCTGGAATGGAATAAAACTCCAAAATAATTTCTAAAGGAATAAAGTAGAGAAAGATTCTCTTAAGCAGGGTTTGATGGCAAAATATAGTTATTTACAGTATGTTGGACATGGGAATATATCATATAAATATGTTACATTTATTATGATGGCCCGGAGGTAGTATAATTAGCTCTATCTTGCAGAAGAAAAAAAGACTTAAAATACAGTTTATCTAAAATTTCATATATAGGAAGTGGCAGTGCCACTTATTTTTTCCCTTTATTTTCATCCTTCTCTTAAATAAGGTAGTTCATTCTCATAAACAATATCTTGCAAATGCTCTCAACTCATTTCATTCTTTTTTTCACTGCGCAACAACTGGATCAACCCAATGAGTTGATTTACTGAATTCAGCATTTGAAAGCTGAACTGCGGATGAAAACAAGGACGATTTAAATTGCTATAGACAATATATTCTTAAGTCAATCCTGTTATCAATTCTGAGACTCCTTGTTGATTTATGTACTGCTAAGAACTAAAGAAAGAAAAGAAAAACGGTTCAAATTAAAAACCGACGCATTGTTTTAATTTTCCATTGCCACATCACAAATTATCACAAACCTAGAGGGCTTAAAACAGCTTAAAATACTTATCTCCCAGTATCCATGGGTCAGGAGTCTTGAGACGGGTGGGCTAAGTCCTTTGCTCAGGATCTCATGAGGCTGAGATTGAGATACCCAAGTGCCGCCCCTGGTATTGGCCACTGCTGTGTTTACACTAGATATTGTTTCTACTGACATTTCCTTTAAACAGAGATACTTCATTGCTTCTTTTTTTTTATCCTGTGTCCCTAGCTCCTGATTCAATGTGAAAAGCAAATGAATCTGCTGAGTTTAATTTGTGCACCCATGCCTTTGCTGCAAATACATACACATTTTTTTTCACTTGAAATATATATATATAAACTTTTAGTATCTTGAGGAAGGCCAAATGAATCAGAAGTGAATGTTAGGTGGCCAGAAATTAAAAAAAAAAAAAAATCAATACACTTTGGCACTGCAAGATTATTCTAGTGAAGCACTGATAGGTATCACTACTTAGCATTCTCTTGCTCAGCATTGGAAACAAGTTGCTCTGTTTCAGCTGCCCATCCAGTAAAAGTGTGTGTGTGTGTGTTTATATGTACACTTTTGTGCGTGCACACACACACATATATATCTACACAAACACATATATACTTCAGCCAACAGGATTAAGTATTTGATCACTACTTGTATTTGTATTTGATCAAGTTTCTGATCACTTCACCTCTTATGTAGTCCAGACTTATGTGAAACTGTAAGATAGGTAGAACCTGGGTTATACCCAGACCAGTACTTACAAGAAAGTATGGGAAATATATGTACGGGGTGTCCAAAAAATTCCTGTGCAATTTAAAATAGACAACTTGTTTTAGTGATACTAGATCCTCATTTTTTAGTTTTCCAGCTTCTAAAATAGAGGAAGACAATACATAAGCCCCTTAAAGTGAGTGTGGAGCAAAACAAAATACAGTGTCCACCATAGACGTAGCTGTGACTTTTAAGTTCACCATCAAAGGTGTCTCCCATTAAGACATGAAGTACAGTATTTCCTGAACACAGGAAATAAGATTCAAATGCTAGGTAGATCCAAAAGGATGAATGCTCATGAGTGTCAAAGGAGTGATGCACTTACCTAGGGTAGAAGAGTTAAGAAAGCACCAACCAAAATCTAGATGAGTATTATTTTAATGTCACATTACAAAACAAAGTAACGCAGGCGGCGCCTGTGGCTCAAAGGAGTGGGGCGCCGGCCCCATATGCCAGAGGTGGCGGGTTCAAGCGCAGCCCCAGCCAAAAACTGCAAAAAAAAAAAAAAAAAACAAAAAAACAAAGTAATGCAAGAGATAAAGCATAACTAGCAGTGCCACGCGAGCCTTATCAAAGCCAAGGCCATGGGAGATGTCGGTACTATGATTCTACCTTCACGCCTTGCTCACATCACTATAGTCCCAGCTCTGAGCTGGGGTAATATCACCCTAGTTCTCTGTATTTTGGAAAATACAGCCCTCTGCCAGCACATCACCAGCTTAACCACTGCCTTTAAAAAGAGCTTCTCTTTTCTGGCAAAATGCATATGAATCCCCCCAAACATACTGCCCGATTCTACTTTGGTCTTCGTTCCTTTGTGAACCACACACTTTGGCTTGAGGAATGAAAACTAAGCAACCAACCTTTGGGCACTAATACTAATAACCCCATCCATGACAGGTGTTGGGGGAAGAGATTCCCCAAAAGAATTAGAAGAAGAGGAACATGAAAGCACAGTGGGCAGACTAAACTGTAACATGACCATCTAATCTGTAACATGACCATCTAATCTGTGTCCAGATTGCTACGAGCACCTCTGCGCTGACATTTTCCCTTCCATTATTTTCCCCTATTCTTCAGTCTTTATAGAGATTAATCTTAAAAATGCAAACCTGATTATATGCTTCAGCTTGAAACCCCTCACACTGCTCCTAGGATAGGACGCCATAATTTTGGATCATCTACTCAATCTCTATGACCCCGCCTCAATATCCCCCCTGCACTTTCCTTTCCCCTCACATTCCACCCCATTGACTTCAACTTTGTGTCTGTTCACTTTCCAGTACACTGACTTCCTTCACAGCTCAGAGAATTCACACATACTTCTCACCTGAATTCTTCCTTCACATCTAAATTTAAAATTCACTTCCTCAGCTGAATCTTTTACACCCTAATTTCACCCTAAATTATACCGTAATTTAAAATTCTGTTAACTCTCTCTCATAGCACCCTGTTCACACTTTCCATATTTCCTACCTGCGTAATTGTATTCTGGGATTATTTCATGTTCTCTCTCTGCACCCCTAATCCGGCTGGATTCTGAGCTCAATAAAACAGGCATGTAGCTAGTTTATTCAGTTATCTTTCCTCAGTTCCGGCCTCATGCTCTGGTTAATACATAGCAGGTGGTAGTTAGGCTTGCTTTTCTTGACTTGAAATTGAGCCCCAAGTCAATATAGAATGGGCTCCTTTCCTGCTTACTCCCTCATGTTACTTTGCTATGCTTTTTGTTTTTCTTTTATAGGCCACCAATATTCTTTAGATGAAATATCTTTTTGTTTTAAGGCAGCTAGAATTAGCTTAGAACCAAAGAAGCAACCTTAAAGGGCTATAATTTCTAGTAGGGAATTGAGAGACTGGTTGAAGCAGGTTGGAGACAATGAAAAGCCACTTTTTCCTTCTCATCGGTCACTCGGACCCTGCATGTCCGTTCTCCAGTGTTTTCCTTTCTTTCCTGGAATATGTCTAAGTGCTGCCCTACTGGAGATCCCAAACTAATTCCAATGGAGAAGAGTTTCACATCATCAACCCTCTAGCACCCCAATCTTCACTCTACTAACTGACCTACATGCAGCTTTCTAAATATTTTGATGATCTCAACACTCACACTGGCATACCTTGCTCTTTCTGTTTAGAAAGCCGGTGTCACACTACAGGCCCTCCCACTTCCTCCCGCACTGGTTTACTTTCACATATTCCTTAGGTCTCAGATTATGCATCACTTCTTCCAGGAAGACTTTTGTTTCTGCCACAGAGATGTATTAAGTGTCTCTCCACTGTGTTCCTATAGTCCCTTGTATTTATCCAAATTTTAGTACTTCCAAAGTATGTTCTTGAGTGTATACTTTTCTGTTCTCATTGCCTCCTATAGGCGGTCCTGTACACATTGTTTTACCAATGCTTCAGAGTCTACTGCCTTATAAAGATCCAATAAAAATCTATACAGAGTTGGAAAAAAATTTGCAAAATTTCTCAGCATTAACTCACCTGTTTGAACTGTAATTTTCTCCAACACACACACACACTTGCATATACACCCTGCACAGCTTAGACTTGCCAATATTGGCTTGACACGTGCTTGTCTCCTATGAGTCCCCTGCTCAGCCATGTCAGTGGCTAATGGAGTGATAATTTCCATTCACTTCACCAGCCCATCAGGGAGGTATTCTCATAGATTCTAACCCTTGTCTAACACACATTGCTGCCTGCTATAGTGATGTGGGAAAAACATATCATTGTAACATCATTGGTTGTGAGGATGGGCGAACCACTTGAGAAATTCAAAAGATTTTGGTGACATAATTTGAAATAGATTGAGAGGAAAATAATTAAATGCAGGATGGTCTATGAAAAGAGGAGGTGTAGAGTGCATTAAGAGTACAGATGTACCAATCCGACAAAAAAGTCTTGTCATACATGCATATATTGCAACTTTTGACTCAGCACATCTTTATATTCTTACAAACTCTTCATTAAGAGATTTCTCTGCATTACGAACTTCTAAATGTGTTAACTTTGGTTCAGTATCTCTCTGAATGTAATTGAAGACTTGTTAAAATGCCATTTAATAGCATGTCCCTTACCCTGTATTGTCTCAACCTTTACTTATAATAGCTGCCTCATAAAACGTATTTATTAAAGTATAGTATTAATCTCTATTGTTCCTTTTTATTGAAACAATATAATTAAAGGACCTATTGGAAATGCCATTTGTATTAATGAAACTATTAAATATTAATTTTTAGAAAAGGTCTCTGCTGGAATATTTTTTAAGAAATGAGAAATGAGAATATTGAGTTAGAAAAATCCATCTAATTCTTTGGGCATCAAAATATTATAATCGACATTATAATTTTTTAATCAGTAACATGAGAATTATGATTTTCAAAATCAGTTTTGTATTGATTTTAGTCATGAAAAATACTGGATTGTCATTTTTTAATATTTTATTTCCCTAACTTGGCTATGCTATATGGAGATTAGTTCTAAGTAAAGCAAAGTGACTATGGGATCCATGGTCTATATTGCAGACAAAGAAAGGAATTTGCAAATTCCATCTTGATCAAAAGAGCCTACATGAAAGTGACTTGAGTCCCCTCCCCTTCTGAACCCTTCATTTTATCCTTGGGGCCATTTACTTATTTTGTGGTATTAAAATCTTCTTAAAATAGCAAAATGTGTCAAAATCATATTAATATTTTAGAAATGTCTTGAAAAAATATTCTTGGTAAAGTATAGAATGAAATTTCTATACTTTTAAAGCCATTTTCATCCTGACTGATATCATGCTGGTAAACAGAGGAAGGACATAAAATACCCTGTCTAGTACCATTAATCTTACAAATAGACTCTGAGTGAATAGCATGCTATTAGCGTTATTTGCTGACAGATACCAGAGCTGGCCAGCTACTCAAATTGTTTCCAACTAGTTATCATTCAGGGCCTTTCTCTTTGCTCTCCCAGAGCATTTCAAGATATGTGTTTTTTTTTAAAACCTAAAGTGTAATAAAAAAATAAAAACAAAGTGAATGGCCAAATAACCCTTTAAGTATTATGACTTCTAAAGAGTTGATATAGGTTTCCAGATCACTGCAATTTTTCTTTTGACTTTATCCTTGAGCAGTGAGAGTTAACCTTGAATACAGAAACACCTAATGTCATAAAAGCCTCAGAAAGTTTCAATTGTTTTCCGTATCTGTGGCTTAATTCTGAGTCCAATGTTTTGCAACTCAATCAAACATCTAACAATAGCAACACATCCCCAACAGCTAGTGATTTGGGGATGGAGGAGCAGCGATACAGACTGCAATGTTTCTTCATGGTGAGATCTCTAAGATGCAGTCAGGAGGAAGTTCCTGATAAGGTGTCCTTACAATTAGGACAGCAGAAATGTCTTTGAAATGTGGCCCGTGAGGAATAGAAATTAGACCCAAATTCACCGCAGTACAACTTCTGACAGAATAATATTCAATGTGCATATTTTATAAAATAGTGGTTCTATCTTGACCACTGAATATGAAACTTGACTATCTTGACTGTCTATTTTTACTGAGAATAAACTTGGGTATTTTAAGGATATGTGTTATATGATTATAAGCAGGATGCTGTAGCAATCTGCAAATAGATCAGCTGAGATAATTGTGCATGTGAGTGGTGAAGGGGAGAGAGTAATAGACACAGAGAAAGAGTATCAAGAGAATTAAGTAAAAATTTGATGATAGTTAAGTCTTGAGAATAGATACTATTTCAGGCTCTATTCTAAGTGCCTTATATGCATATTATCCCATGGGAAAACAGCATTATTATACTTATTTCATGGGGAAGATTTGGAAAACTGAGGGTACCAAACACCATAACAAAAACCATTTAATTAATTGCAAAGCCAGCACTGAATCAATTCAATCTGATTTTAATGCTGATGGCGTTAAGTTCTACATTAGCATATTCATGTGTACTTTGTGCTCATTTCTAAGAGGCAGTGCTTTACATTGGAAAGATTGCAGCCTTGCAGTTCAGTTAAAAGGTTTAGAATACAGAAATTACAACATTATTTTAAAAAAGAATCCTTAGGTAAGGATATTACTAGTAGAGTGACAGACCCTTATCCATCGCCTCTTTTCCTATATTGTTTGCTCATGATTCCACACCTAACAGAAAGCAGCACCTCACTGATCCTAGGTCAGATGCCTACTCTCAGTATATGTCAGGCAGTGAGAAACATTGAGAGAGGCAAGTACCTAGATTTATCACTCACCAAAACCGTATACTTGGTGAGATATATTTGGTAAGATAATTTTCCAAAAGAAAATAAGGGTATCATTTGAAAGGGAATAAGGGTACTAAGTAGTTAAAAACCAACAAGTGTCCACCACACAAGTCATCTTTTCACTGCTTATAAGCTCTGGAATCAGCTTTCAAAACATCTAGAATAAAAATTTATATCCACCAAGAAAAGTCACCCTGTTCAATTCAAATTAAAGTTCATTTTTTTCTCCAGAAATATTAGCTTACTAAAGAATATGGAAGTTGACTAAGTAACTAACATGCTGTCAGTTTATGGAAGTATGGAAATCCATAAACAGTCTACATCAGCAAGTATTTGTTCTCAAAGGCTGCTCACGTTTCTCAACAATGTTCTGCTTTTCTCTATGATCTTTTAGTTCTTCTGGGAGAAGTGCCAATTAGGTGCTAATAAACCATTACCACTTCTGATTAACACCATTTAGCAATTACTGAGCTTGAAACAAGGAGGTCTAGGTTGTTCATAGGCAGCAATAGTACATACAGCCAGTGAGAAACAGCAAGGGACAGGTGCAATAGCCCTAAGACAAGTGAAACACATTCAAAATGCACAGTGCACATATGAAATCAAAACCCCAGAAATATTCACTTATATACAACGTATGCGCTATGTACATTTAAACATGTCTAGATACAAAATTTATTAATCATCTACACATTTATTTTCAAGTATGTTACCCTCTCAGATTATAAAATCCAATGAAGCCGGAATAAATTACTATCATTAAAGAGAAATGTGCATTTTACTGCAAAATAATTTGATATGTCAAGATGGAAAGAGCTTGGGTAAGAAGATAGTGATAATTGGGAGATCCATCTGGTGCTATTTTTAATGACATCCTAAGTCTTTAACACATATGTGGAGGTCATAAGTCAACCTCAAGGTAAGAAACAGAAATATAAAGGGAACAATCAAAATATATGTTATATTGGGAGTATAAATAAATGGTGGGAGGGTGACTAGGTAAAAAAAGAGATGAAGATAGAAATATGTAGTTAGATATATAGAACTGTATGGTGGAAGAGGACATGATTGCTTGGCAGAATAAATTTAAACATGGCAGCCTTATAAAATAAACCACCAAAACATCAGCATCTAGGACAGAGATTCAAGAAACAGCACTGAATTTAGTACTGTGCTTGAATTTTTATTATATGGTTAAACTTCCATGGCCTAAACATTTCAGGGATCTTACTTTTACAATAATTCTTTTTTTTTTTTTTGGGGGGGGTGTCTATTTAGAAACGTCAATGGAAGGAGAACATGTTTATTGAACAATAATAATACTTAATCTTTGTTCATGTAGATAAGATATCGCCCCTTTCCTGAGCCAGTGTCTCATCTAATTCAGAAGCAGAAGATAAGGCAGGGAGTCAAGTTTTACACCAGAGTTGGGGTAAATACCACTCTTGCAATAAACAGTGGGTTCACGTTGGTCATAAGTCAATTTTAAGGTTGAAGAAGTTCCTTTGTTGGTAGATAAGGAAGAGCTAGGTTGATGAATAGAGACCAAAATCCAGTCTGTCAATGCTAATTTAGAAAAGGCAATAGCACAAGTTCAAGAAGACAAACTAAATTAAAAGCCTAGGAAATCCAAAATGTTAGAGACATGAAGGTTAGAATCCAATCCACACTTCAAGTATTTGTCAAATTAGTAGCGGAGTAGTCGGTAAACAGGCTTTGTTTTCTGATCCAAGGGCAGAGGTTGTTCTACGTGGGTTTCCATGCTTCTGTCTTGTGCAAAGACAGGAAAAAGATTATAAATGTGTATTTATAGACAAGGACAGAAAGAAAGCCTGATCAGGACTAAGAGATTGGGATTATGCAGTAGCAGTGTCTCTAAACCATATGTATAAACAAAGGTTAAAGACAAAAATGACTATAAGACCAGATAGATAACCAACCATGACACCAGCTTGACAGCACATGTCCCATCTAAAAGGGATAGCTCTGATCCTGTTTCAGCTTATTAACAAAAGAAAAAATAGATCTAATTTCTCAAATCTTTTGATTTTTCAAGCAGAGCAAAACATTTATATCTGCACTATAAAATTGTTCACAATTATATTGTATTAGTGTTGTCAAATACTATGCATATCTAAGACAGCAATATCCATAATAATAGATAATATATAGTCTTGTCAGACAATACAAAATCAATAACACGTACGGTGGTTACTCTGAGCAACACAGGTCTTTGTCATAGTTATTACTGAATCCCAAAAGACTGCAACCAGAGGCTAAGAGGTGTTGACATCCATAAAACATAATATGACCCCCCCAAAAAAAATGCTTTAAAAAGGCTTGTAAAATTGATGTAAGATAAAGTCAATTGAAATTTGAAATGTTTATATTGCTATAAGATCTACTCCATAGCCTGCATCATTAGGCATTTAATGGTATAGCATCAACATAGGTATTAAGACCTGTCAACATTTTGACAGAAATATGAACAATAGTTATAGGACTGTTTAACCTACCACTATTGTCCTATGACAATAAAAATGTTAAAAGATTATAAAGGATTTGAATAGTAACATCAATAAAGATGAAATAAAAGGTAGATATTAAAGATTACTTCCTACAAGTACAAAAATTATACTTTTCTGTTAACGTTTATACATTAACTATAAAATTCAATAAGAACAACTCTAAAAAGAAACAAAAAACAACAACAAAAAAACCTTAGCTTTGGAAAAGAAGGCATTGTTTTATTCACATTCTCTGTTTAGAATATCTTAATATGAGTGAATTGGAAGTGTCTTATCAAGCAAACAGATTAACATTGAACTATTAACGGAAGAAAGAGAATATTCTTCTAAATAACTATTTTTTTTTTTTTTTTGTAGAGACAGAGTTTCACTTTATGGCCCTCCGTAGAGTACCATGGCATCACACAGCTCATAGCAATCTCCAACTCCTGGGCTTAAGCGATTTTCTTGCCTCAGCCTCCCAAGTAGCTGGGACTACAGGCACCCACCACAGCACCCAGCTATTTTTTTTGTTGTTGTTGTTGTTGCAGTTCGGCCGGGGCAGAGTTTTGAACCTGCCACCCTCGGTATATGGGGCCGGCGCCTTACCAACTGAGCCACAGGTGCCGCCCCCTAAATAACTATTAAACCCAAATAAAAAGATAGTTTCAGAATATTTATAATACATCAAATCATACTTACTAATACATGGATTCCTTTTAACTCTTCCTAAAGGTATATCCATATTTTTAATTTTTATCATAACATAATTGAGCTTTCCATTCAGACCTTAACAATCAAAAGAGCAATTCTAGTGAAACAAAGAAGGTGTCAAGAGAAGACGTTATTCAATGAAACAAAATAAGAAGTAGAATAATTAAAAATCTGATTCTTGCTAGGACAATGTCAGTAAATCTAATTAAAAATGGGGGGAGTGAAATGAGGTGAGAATATGATTAAAAATGATAAAGAGTAGATATGTCAATATTCTATAATTAGCATATATTGCTTGATTTTTTTCATCAGAAAAATGAAGATTATCTTTCAATAGGAAAATATAGCCACTTGGTTTTATAAAATCTGAAATCATTAAGGTTACTAAAAAGAATACTTTCATAGGAATAAGATTAGGCATAGGAGGTGGGAAGCCATACCTGGGTTGAAGTATGAATGGATCATGAGAAATTGAAGACACCACATGAAAACTCAATGCTCTAGGAGTAGGGTTAGTGCTATTCCTAAAAAGAGACATAGATATGATTGAGACAGAGGTATTATACATTGATTTAATAGGAGTAGGTCTAGATAGAGAAATAGTTGAAGTTAAGGAAAGAGTCCAGACAAGTCTGGAGAAGATAATCTTCACAGTATGGCAGTGCTGAGAAATCGTTTTAGCAAGATAGCTGACTACCTCATGGAACTAAGAAAGAAGGAGAGATCATAATGTCATTTAGTTTGTAGATGGGGAGATAGAATTTAGCAAGTTAAGGGAGTTTTGATTATAAATTTAAAACATCCCCACTGTTTCCTTAGTGATGTGTAGGAGGTGAAGAGAATGGGATAGGACACAACGTGATACCAGGGATGATGGGATAATGTGGGCCACGGCTGGAGGAGAGTTGTGGTGATCAAAAATACAGTAATACATCCTGTGATATAGATCTAACAGGAAAGGACTAGAGTATTGGGAATGTAAAAGCTGTAGATTTTTACATTTGATCTGAGAATTAGAACTAAAAGGAAAAGGACAGGAGGAAAATGCTCTCTCTCACATAAAGTATCATAAACTCTTCAAGTTGACATGATACCAGCACAGCCCTCATCTGTGATATGAACTTCCTTGGCTGGCCTTTCAGCATGGCTCAAATGCAGTAAGGTGTTGGGCAGCAAAATGTGCCTTTCAATTTTTATCCCCTCACATTCCCAAGTTTAGAAAGAATAAGTGCTCAGATTTCTTCTTTGTGGCAAAAAAATTTAAACTCACAAAACATATGTATTAGGAGACTATTATACATATCCCCATTATAAAAAAAAAAGTTACTGCAATATTTTCTTACCAAAGTCAATTTTCCTACTAAAATGGCATACAATTACATATCTTTGACAATGTTTTTTTCCACAAACACATCTGTGATATATGGTATGAAAAATGTGATAGACATTTGTGATAGATATTGAAAACATGTGAAACTTTGAGTTTCTTCTAAGTTATGAAATGGTTCTGGAATTACAAAGTTAATAGAATCAGGATCTCAATTTTCAGCAATTGGAGAGAATTATGTGGTTTATTGATTTTCATTAGTTAACAGCTGTAAAATAATGTGAACCACAGGAATTTACAAATGGTATGTTATGTCACAACATGAGATAGTAAAAAATCCGTAAACCGAAAAGCTAACAGACTAGTTTGAATACCAGCCTCATCAATAGTTTAGTAAATTTGGGTGAGTTCATCAACTAAATTGGATCTCAATTTCCTTATCTGTAAAATGGAGACAATAATATTTATCTTAAAGTACTGTAAATTGTGAGAAGCAAGATATGTAAAATTACGTTTTGTGAATTCTAAAGCAAAATATAAATATTTAGTATCATCGTATTTTATAGCTATAATTCATAGACCAGGGTGAGGGGCCTTGCAAAAATTATAAATCATCAATTATAAAATCATAAAGGACTTGGTGTCAGACTCAAGGTTGTCTAGTACATTCACAAGGAAACATAATGGAATCTTCTTGTTTCAGCCTTGGCACCCACTGGACAAAAGGGTCACCTTGATACTTAGTTAATTGAATATTTTGGCACAGGCTGGCACTTGTGTGGGCTTCTTCCTATGGAGGCTAGAGTGACAAAGAATTCTATCACAGGCACAGGTTAGTAATAAAAAAAACCAAAAGCTGAGTTATTTAGATTCTTATTTACATTAAGCCTTCAGGCCAAACCAAAATTCTCACTTCCTGTCAGCAGTGTCAGTTATGCAGAGGAAAATAGTCTAACTACAATTGCTATTGTTCACACTATTTTGTTATTTTTAAAGAGTCATTCTGGCAGGAATTCATCTCAAAGATAGGAGAAATAGCATCTAAAACAATAACCATAAATAAAACATGAAATATACAGCATAGAGCACTTGATGCATTTCTGACCTGAATACTGCATCAACCTTGGGAAAAACAGCTGGATTACAAAGCAAGAGAAAGCTTCAAGAGTAGTTCACATGAAATAAAGAAGGGTAAATTTCAGACAAATTACTATTGTTCCCACCTGCAGGCTTTTCATTTATACAATTTCTACAATACACATTTTTTTCACACTCTGCTTTTGCAACACCCACTGGAGTGGGTTTTAGAACTTATCTTCAGGATGTGTGCTGGTAGCATGTGGGCTGCTTTAAATGTATATATTTAAAGGAGGCATTCTTATTTTTAGTTAGTGCACTGAATTCTAGATTTTATTTTAAAAGTAGCGCATGTTAAATATAAAAAATAGAGTTATATATAAAGAGGAACCACTGTCAATAGTACATAGATGATTATTATGAACATTTTCATGTGTGTATGATTCTGTCTTTATTTTTCTATTTCTCCCTGTGTGTGTAAAATGTCTTTTACCTCTATCAATGTGGATTGAAAAGATCACTGTAAATGGCTACTTAATATTTCATTATATAGATGCGCCATATTTTAGTCAATCATTTCCTTTCATAAGGCATTTTTTTCTGGATTAATTTTTGTTAAAGTTTTGAAATAATATCCTTGTATGTCAGTACAGAGTTTCATTTGGGATAAATTCTTAGCAATGGATATGTTAGTGGTAGCAGCCTCTGAGTGGTAAATAATTAGCAATGGATATCTTGGGATAAATTCTTAGCAATGGGTATCTTAGTGGTACCAGCCTCTGAGGGGAGGTTTTTCGAAGTTCTTGCTGTTCATTGTGATAAGAATTTCAGGACATACCATGTCAATCAAGAAATTGGAAGTGTTTATTGAAAGCAAAAGTACACTTTGAGGGAGGACAGTGGGCAAGTTAAAGACAGAAGCTGCACTGAGGTGAAGTGTTTTTACATCTTTTGTATGTGTGCTCTCCTGCTCTAATATAGGACAAATCGTTTTAAGACCGTTAATATAAGAGTCTTGTGTTTTGTATAAAAATTATCACATAATACAAATAACAGGTTTTAAAAAAGATGAAGCTGTGTGAAAGAAAGATCAGTTGAGTTTGGCTAAGATAAGCAGAGTCTGCTAGATAAATAAGGCAGGAAGGACATTGCTAGCATAGTGGTTCCCTGGCTCTGGCCAGGGAGGAAGAAACACAGGGATTTCAAATGCTTCACTTTTATTTGAGGTTTCCAGAATTTTGGATATGCTACTAACCCCCAAATCTGCTTTCTAAAGAAGATATGTGCTCGAACTTCAGATTCTTGCTTTCAGTCAATGAAAAATGTATGCATTCTTCACAGCAAAGTTTACAGAGTTCAAAGGTATTTTGAATATATAACACATTAACCATAATCATAGAAGGAACCATTAAACATTCAGAGAACTTATCAAAATGATTTCAGTCAAGTGACTATCTCCAGAGGTTAGGTGAGGGAACCAGCAAGACCAGAGAAAGTCTCAAGACACTAGAAAGGGTAGCACCCATTAAAATACAAGACAACAGGTTCAGAGAGAAGAAACCACATTACCTGAGCCCAATTCAGAGCTGTGGCTGCCACAGAGAAGCTGCATTCTAAGGATGCAACTCCTGCCAAAACCACAGCACAGAAGAGTGGGATAACATCATTGATAATGAAAATAGTAGATTATTGAGCTCTTATTATTATCAGGCAGCAGCACTACAATATGGTTTAATAAATTTAACTTAATTCACATTGTATGTCCTTGTTAAAACATTACATGTACCCTATAAAGATATACTAATATGGGGTCATAATAATTAAAAATATATATATTTTAAAAAGAGTAGGATTTGGAGAACACATGGAGCATACTTGAGTCTCTCTCACTTGCCTTCTCTTCTCTTGCTTGTCTCTTCCTTGGTGGACTCCAACCAGAAGCTGGAGTCCAGTCAATATCATCTGTAGATGATCCCTTCATCGTGGGTCAGAAGGGGAAGAACCAGAAGATAATCCCCCTCCTTTTTCAGGTGCTACATCCCTTTTAAGTGACTGGGCAATACAGAGAATACACAGCCTAGTTTGTGATTGGACTCTCAGGAGACTCGTTTGATGGAATAGCTGCTTACTATGCCCTAAAACCCATGCTCAAAAAAGCACATCCAGAACTAAGTTTACAGGAGCCACAAACATACAGCCAACTTCCTCTCATTATCATTAATAATCCACATTTTATGAATCAACGAAGATTACCTCAGTTGAAATGGGAAGATCCAAACTCCTAACTGACCAGGATTTCTACACTAGAGAGACGTTTCCAGATAGATATACCTGGTCTAAGTTCATCTTTTGGCACAGTGGAATTGCTTGAGTTCTCCTCTGTCAATAGATCAAAAAAATATTTAAAAAAAGTTTTAAATACTTAAAATTATCATATCTATGCTAATTTATTGGTTTTGACAAGTGTGCCATGGTAATATAAGACATTAATATTTAGGGAGCCAGTGAAGAGAATACAAAAAAAAATTCTAGTATCTTTGTACCCTTCTGTAAACTTAAGAATATTTCTTTATTTTCTTTCTTTATTTATTTTTTGCATTTTTTGGCTGGGGCTAGGCTTGAACTCGCCACCTCTGGCAAATGGGGCCAGCACCCTACTCCTTTGAGCCACAGGCACCACCCAAGCTTAAGAATATTTCTATTTATTTATTTATTTATTTTTTGCAATTTTGGCGGAGGCTGGATTTGAAGCCACCACCTCTGGCACATGGGGCTAGCGCCCTACTCCTTTTGAGCCACAGGTGCTACCCAAGAATATTTCTAAGCAAAAATTTAAAAATCATATAAAAACAATATGTTAGCCATGAGAAAAGTGAAAGTGAAGAACTATAACAAGAATGTAATTTATCCCCATGTTTATTAATAAAGTAATGGAGTTTGAAGATGGATTATGAAGGATTTGGAAAACAAAAAATATGTTCCAAAATGAAGGCAGAATGCCTGGGTTTAACTCTCTGCCATTCACTCATATGTAGACCTTAGGAAAGTCTGAAATCTTGGCCTTAGTTTCTTCATACATAAAATGGAGATATACTAGTGCTTACCTCTTAGGAGCAGTTGTGAAAACTAAATAAAATTATATATTTAAAGCACATTATGGTGCTTGATAATAACAAGAGCTCAACGAACCTTTTATTTGCATTGTCAATGATACTATTGTAATTATTCAGCTATAATTGAATAACTATAGGTTCTTGTTAGCTCTCTACCTCTTTTTTTTTTTTCCTTTTTAGAGACAGAGAATCATTTTGTCACCCTCAGTAGAGTGCCGTGGTGTTACAGCTCACAGCATCCTCCAGCTCTTGGGCTTAAGCGATTCTCCTGCCTCAGCCTCCCAATTAGCTGGGACTATCTCTATCTCTTAATTTAGGAATCCAACATAACTCTCTGGATGTGGCTAAAAGAAGTATTAAATTATGGCATTATTATCAGACTCTGGCAAGCAAGGAAACAGAGTGGATGAGTCTACATTCATTGCCATGATTTTCACTTTGAAGAGAGCAGGACAAGACCCCAAACTATTGGCTCCGACTTTAAATTTCAGTGCTCTTGCCGAGGTCATGCTGTTGCTTTTATGTGGATTCTTCCCCTTTTAAATCAAATGTAGAGAAGAACTTACTACATATAAAAATATTACCCAGCGTCTGCTTTGGGCCTCCCCATCACGTCCAGAGACTTATTTCCTGAGGCTCGACAATTCTTTGGCTACTCAAAACTACATAGAACATTGTTTCACACATCCTTTGTAGAGCTTTAGGCAGAGAAAATGAACTACCTCTGAGTTAAAGAGCTTTATGAGTATTAGGGTAGGGCAGCTTTTCTCCTCTTAATTATTCAATTAACAAAGTGAATAGAACATAGCACCTAGACAAACCAGCTGTGATACAAGACCTTTGCCCCATTTTGCTTAATCCTCAGGCTATAGCCCCTAGGAGAGAGGAGCAGAAGGCCTTGCTACTTAGCAATACTGTCATCAGATGCCAATCACAATTTCAAGGCTAACAGGAAAACTCCCTACAGCTGTTCAGATGGTGTGTTGTTCATCAACTGGCAGCAGTCACTGTCACCGAGTGAAGAGCTGAGCCCTAGAGTGGGTTGACCAAATACTGTTTACAGCCCCTCGGTTTGAGTAAGGTGAGATTCTCAACCATTTCTTACACTCATCACTTGTAAATCTTTGTTTATCCTCATGGAGGGCAGCATATTGATACCTCTTCAATTCATGATGTGCAATCTGATACTTATTGATCATGAGAAATGGGCAGTTGCCTGGTAACCCAGGTGTCTGTCAGTTTCCAGAGAAAGGGAAACTTATTAAGCAAGACACCCCTCTTGTACAATACTATAATCAAGGCAGCTACTTTTTTCCAGATATTTCAATTATTCGAGCTCCTTGGAATGAGACCTTTATCTTCTGACAAGATCAAAGCAATGAAATAGAAAACAGAAAATAAAAATGTAATTAACTTTCAAGTGAATATAATTTCAATTGGTTAAGGCTATGGTGCTGGGAGGGCAGAAAAGAAGACATATCATGTGTTTGCATCCCTATGCCTAAATCCATCACTCTAATTGATAGAGTTCTTTAAATCCCATGACTTCCTGGACATGGCCAATGCACAGCTCAATCAGGAATGTACCAATCCCAATTTTGTGCAGTTTAATCTTTAAAATAGAATAGCAGTGATATTACAGTTTCAATGTCTAAACATGTGACTTGTTCCCATGACCGGGAACCTATCTAGTATAAACCTCCAATAATTTTCTGAAGTTTTCACTTCTTCCTTTGTGCCTACTTTAGTTTCCTACATGCTACATGAAGTACATGCCAGAAATACAAGAGATACTAAAAATGAAAGGAATAAGAAATTCACGGTAGATGTGTGTAAGTACATGTGTAGAGAGATACAGAGTATACACATATATCCATGCAATTTTATATCCATGCATTTATTCATCAGGTTGTCTGACATACTTATTGACTATATTTTATGTATAATAAATATAAAAATATGAGGATAAACAAGATAAAAGAGGCCCCATTTCCTGTGGAACTTAAACAGAGAATGGCAAGAAGAGTGAAGAGGCAGGTATAATGTACTATAATAAACGCTATGCGGAAAATAGGGGCTGCTATAAAAGCACAGAGACCAGACTTTAGACTTGGGTGGTCAGGGAATGCTTTGTGAATGAAGGACATTTGAGTACTTGGCCATTTAACCTGCAATCTAAGGATGAGGGAGTAATAACAAGAGGAAGAGAGGAGTGATGGGTGGTGAGATTTCTAGAAAGATGGGGTGAAGAGAGAAATTACAAAACAGTTCCTAGGGCAGCATTAAAAAATATGTTAACAGCCCTAAATTTGCTGTGAGATTTTCTTCAGAAAAAGGGACAGCCTGAATATATACTTTGGGAGGAACTTCACTCTTAGTATAGGTTTTGCTGAGAAGCTTCCCTTTATTTGATTTGTCATTCTTTATTTGATTTGTCATTTCCAAGTATCTTATCTTTACAGGAAGCTTCCCTTGATACCAACAGCTGGGCCTTGCCCTTCTAGGTACTCTAGAGGAATCTATGTTGTACCCAACAAATCACTGTACGTCAATCTTTCCATGATTCGGTGACCTCTTTGAGGGCAGGGCTCTGCCACCACAACATTACAGGAAAAACCAACATTGATCCACATGGCAGCTGCTTTAGACTTCACGACTCCCAAATCCTGAAGATACCTAAGGTGATCATGCAGGATTTTTCCAGATGGATTAGGAGAGGCAGAAACACACTGCTCCTTGTTAGGAGATTCATCCGAATAGTCTGCCGGAGGAGCTCTGCCATCAAACGCAATTCTTCCTGGGTGTGAGGCCAACGGTTAGTTAACCTTTCTTACCAAACTAGCTCAAACTAACGATGACCTACTAGCTTCTTTCCTGATTAGTGACTTTGCTACATGGTTATGGAGATAGAGGTAGAGATGGAGATGGAGATAGAGAGAGAGAGAGAGCAGAGAGATAATTCATTTCTGGGCTCATTCCAACCTTTTAAGAATATCAGTAAGTAGAGAAAAGGAAAACAGAAAACAACTCTTGAGGAAACTCCAACCAGTAGGAGTGAATTTTATAGTGACATTTGACATTGGTGAAATTGACGTCCAAAGTTATAAAATAAGTTACAGACAGTTCAGCTTTTAGGTTGGGTACAGATAAAAGAACTGACTCCAAAGTTTGATCTTCCATTCTGACTAGACCACACTGTCTCCCAAATCAATTAGCTTAGCCACCTGCCAGCTAATGAACAGCTTCATCATTACAGCCTGATGCGCTGCGCTTGGCAGTTCTTGGCAGACAACAGCACGGGGAGTCTCCTGATGATAGGAAATCTCCTGAAGTCATGATTTGTGAAAAAAAAACTTGTGCAAGTACATGCATGTTTGCGCCTGTCTAGGAGTTTAAGGGCTCCTGTGAAAGCTTTGAGGTGTTTCATTATTTTTCCTTCTTCTGAATGTTTTACAAGTACGTTAATAAGAAAAAGTTGTGACATTTTCTTTTCTAGCAAGGTTCTCAAGTGCAAAGGGATCACTGCACAGCTCAAACATGTTTAATCTTTGTTTGCTGAATAATTAAGTAATAAGTAATACTTACTTTCTTTTTTTTTTTTTTTTTTTGCAGTTTTTGGCCGGGGCTGGATTTGAACCCGTCACCTCTGGCATATGGGGCCAGCACCCCTGAGCCACAGGCGCCACCCTACAGTGCCCCTTCTTTACTAAATCTCTTCTTCTGAACAGAAGAAGAATAAGAGAGAATCTGGCCAACCTATCATTGAAAACATTATCTTCAAGACAATTGGAAGAAACCTCTAGGGAAAAGTTTTGGTAACTTGAGTACAATTAGTATTGGCATTAAGAATTTATTGCTTAGGGCCACGTGTGGTGGCTCACAACTGTAATCTCAGCATCTGGGAGGCCAAGATGGGTGGGTCACCTAAACTCATGAGTTCAAGACCAGCCTGTCTTTAGAGCGAGACCCTATCTCTAAAAATAGCTGGGCATTGTGGCAGGCACCTGTGGTCCCAGCTACTTAGGAGGCTGAGACAAGAGAATCACTTGAGGCCAACGGTCTGAGGTTGCTGTGACCTATGACACCATGGCACTCTACCGGGGCAACAAAGTGGGTATAATCTTCTAGCATAACCCTACTTGGTGAAGACCCATGTAAGTAATTTCTTAATCCCTGACAGTGAATGTGGTTCAGTAGCCAACTTGATTATCCAGGCTTTTCAAAACTTTGCATCTTAGTTGTAATAACAATGGTTGTAATTAATGTCACAATCTAAAAAGGCCTTTATAATATCTAGTAATAATTTTTCCTAGACATGTTAGATGGCAATTACATTCATCGTTGAGGCTTGTCTAGATGTCCCTAAGAATTTAAAACTTCTAATCTCTTTAGTTTAATTCATAGAAACCATCTGGGTATTCATGTTTTCCAATCTTTTTCGGTTCTGTTTTAGCTTTGAACTGTAAATTTGATGTTTAAATATGCTACACTTACTAGAGCCTTCAAAAATTTATCCTATTCCATTAAATCATTGCCTGAGTACTTTAGTATTTTTTTCTCTTAAATATGGCTGTTTGTGTAATTTAAATTATAAATAGCCCACCAAGATACAGACGACAAGCAACCTAGTTATATGAAATTTGTACAGAGGATCTTATGGCTCTCGTTGTAGAAACTTACTGTGAATTATCTTTTGGGGGATTTATAAGTCTTTTAAGAATCTATTCACTCATAATTTATATTTATTTACACTAGTTAATGACTACTTAGTATCTGGTTAGCTATCATCGGAAGAAATGTACTCTTGTTTTTTTTTTAATTTTTGGACCTATGTTTAAAAAAATTAATACATCCTAGCCGGGTGTTGTGGTGGGCACCTGTAGTCCCAGCTGCTCGGGAGGCTGAGGCAAGAGAATCGCGTAAGCCCAAGAGTTAGAGGTTGCTGTGAGCCGTGTGAGGCCACGGCACTCTACCCGAGGGCGGTACCGTAAGACTCTGTCTCTACAAAAAAAAATAATAATAAAAAAAAAATTAATACATCCAGGAAGAGGATGAGAAATGTAAAACATTTACAACCTTATGACTGAGACACATGCATGTACAATTAAATAATCATCATTGGTTATTGTCAGAACACTGTAAAGGAAAATGTATTTAGTAAAAAATATAATGGATAATAATTAGAGGAGCCAATTATGTAATTAAAACCAACTTATTATATAGCCATGAATTTCAGCAAAGGGCATAGTGATATTTCTATTACTTAACCATTTACATGATGTATGTTTTCTGGTTCTATTCTGCTACTTACCCATTGTGCAAGCAGGTTGTACACTCGGGTCTCCGGGTTCCACAGACATTCTGTGACTCCTCTAGATGCTAAAATGCTATCTCTGTAAATAGTCTATGCTTTGTAATTATGAGAGAATTAATGAAGCCCTTAAATTTAAATCTAAGATTTTTTAGGAAATAAATATAGCACAACATATATGACCAGAGTGATAATCACAGACCATTAAACAGTGGCCCACAGTCTGTATCCTCTCTTAATAAAAAGCACTAGTGGAAATATTAGATTTATGAATACAAATTTAAAAATATAGAAGTTTCAAAATGAAGTCAATTTCTGATCAATTGTCTGACCTCAGTACTTTCAAGTTTATTAAGAAAACATTTATTGGGTGGCACCTGTGGCTCAGTCGGTAGGGCGCCGGCCCCATATACCGAGGGTGGCGGGTTCAGGCCCGGCCCCGGCCAAACTGCAACCAAAAAATAGCCGGGCGTTGTGGCGAGCGCCTGTAGTCCCAGCTACTCGGGAGGCTGAGGCAAGAGAATCGCTTAAGCCCAGGAGTTGGAGGTTGCTGTGAGCTGTGTGAGGCCACGGCACTCTACCGAGGGCCATAAAGTGAGACTCTGTCTCTACAAAAAAAAAAAAAAAAAAAAAAAAAAAGAAAACATTTATTTCATGTCCTAGAAAACTATGGAAGAGGATATTTTAGCAGTTACCATATTTTGCTGTGTATAATGAGCTGATTTTGCCCAAATTTTTGAGAGAAAAATAGGGATGCACATTATACCTAGGTAATACGAATTCCATATCTACATAAATGTTTTTCATTCTTTTATTTGTGCTTATGTGTTAAAAGTATACCATATTTTAGAATAAATCCTAAAATTCCTTTATTGCACAAAAAGCTAGTGCCAAAATATAAGCAAATAAAAATCTAAATTAAAAAATTAAAATGAAGGATTTTTGTACTGAAAGTTTGGGCCAAAAACATGGTTATGAATTGTGTGTGGGCAAAATATGGTAATTCCATATCAGAAAAACTACACCAGCAATAGGCTCCAATTTGTTTGGGCATAACCTTGTCTTCTCTATTGGATCTCTTTTTCTGTCTTCCCCTTCTATTTTGTACTTCCTCCTGCCCTCCATCTCTACCACTAACATCTCTTAGTATCCTGTCTCAACTGTTTCCACTTATTTTGGGAGGAGGTAAGTATCCTTAATTATAGAACAGTATGCAGACATTTGTATTCTGCCTTTTGTAAGTTTCGCCTGTACCCATTCTAAGATGCACCATAGGTGTGGCCCCACCCATTACCTTCCCTCCACCCTAACCTCCCCCCTCCCTTCCCCTTCCTTGGCCCTTTCCCCATAGTCTCGTGTTATAGTTGGGTTATAGCCTTCATGTGAAAGCTATAATTTAGCTTCATAGTAGGGCTGAGTACATTGGATAATTTTTCTTCCATTCCTGAGATACTTTGCTAAGAAGAGTATGTTCAGCTCCATCCATGTAAATATGAAAGAGGTAAAGTCTCCATCTTTCTTTAAGGCTGCATAGTATTCCATGGTATACATGTACCACAATTTGCTAGTTCATTCGTGGGTCGATGGGCACTTGGGCAACGTGCCATGAAGGCTACATTGAATAGTTTGATAAGAATATTTCAGATAGTATAAGAAACCAGCACATTGTACCCCTTGATTGCACTAATATACACAGCTATGAGTTAACAATAAAAAAATAACAAGTATAGAAAAAAAATTATAGAACAGTATGCTTCAACAGAAATAATGCACTTTATTCCTAGGTAATAGTTTATAAGACCAACTATAAGTTGATGACTCAGAAATCCATGTCCTCAGACCAAATCTCCTGCCTAGATTCCACTGCCCATGGGACATTCCACCTAGAAATTCCACAGATACTTCCAATTGAACACACTCAAATCTAAACTTGCCCAAAGAACGGTTCCTTTCCTCTATTATTCCTTATATACTTTTGACAAGTTTGTTCTGGATACCAACAAAACTCTGGAAATAGTAGCTGCGTTATTCCTCACCTCTCCCTCAATCCTTTTGCCTGGCACTTTCCCAAATCTTGTCAATTCATTTGCTTTTTTATATTTCTCAAATCTGGCCCACTGGTTTTTATCCCATGTATTGTTTCCTTAAAAGGATTAGGCATCATTGTATAACATTATCATCCAACCTTCTGACGCATTCCTTTTCTAGACCCTTTTACAAGGGTGTCCAATGTGCAGTCTACAAGCCACATATGAATTATATGAGGACTGTTTTGTTTATTTGGGGTGCTGGATTTTGCAAAAAGTACACACAAAACTTTTTTTCTCATCAGATTTTGTTGATGTTTGTGTATTTAATATGTAGCATAAGACAACTCTTTTTTTTTCAAATATGTGGCAAAGAAGAAGAAAAAAATGGACACCCCTGCTAGTACTATATCACCTCCAGTGATTTTTCTAAACTATATATTTAATTATAGAATTCCTTCAGTTAAATGTTCCTCATTTACAAAAACGGGGTAGAAAATGCATACAGAGGTCATCCAGGTAAATAGTTTAAAGTCAAGCAGACTTTGGCCACCCCAGAAGCATGGATTTTATCTAAAGTGGACAGTAATTACTCAGTTCTAGCCATTTTCAAAGTATGGAAAGTGGGCCCAGTGTAACCAGATGGTCGGATTATTTCAAGAGAAGCCAGAAATTCATGAAGTCTGTCGATTTTTAAATGATGGGAAAGAATAATTTTTTAGATGTGTTTAGTCTAAAATATAAAATTAAAGCTCTTTGGCATGCTAACAAGGACTTCTATGATCCAGTATACCTCTTCCTGTTTCCTCTTTCACTGCCATCTTCACAAATTATTTTTCAGGGAAACAATATCATGTGCTGATACCAGAGAGTTCCAGACAATTCCGTTTCCTTGAGCAACCCCATGCCTTCCAGCTGCCTGTTAAACATCTGCATATTCTTCATACTCAGATAGAACTACTTCTCAGCCACCTGAATATTTACCACTCCATAATTTGTGCTATCTTTGTATTTTTTGTAATGACACTTGCAATCCTGTGATTGCAATTATACTTTTTTTTTTTTTTCCCCCTATTTTCCCTTGTGAGCACTTTGGAGAGAGAAGTTGGGTCTCATTGTTTTTTGTGTCTCTAGCATTTTGCACAGTTCCTGACACATTATAGGCACTCAATGAATGTTGAATAAATGAATTGCTGAATGAATAATGTAAATGTTTTCTTGGCCTTGTTTAGAAAGGAAGGATTTTGGAAAAGACTCAGAAGAAAAAAATTGGATCTCAAGTATTGTTGTATTAATCAGAGTTCTACCAGGGGACAGAAACCATATTAATGATTAGAGCAAGTATAAAATTATTAACTACGTAAGAAAAAAGATAAAAAGAGAATGCTGAGGTAGCACCGTGCAACATTGTCAGGGAGCAGCCACCATTCACAGGGCTGCAGAATCAAAAGAAAATGATTGGAAGTGTTAAAACTTAGCAGCTTGGAGGAGGAAAGGTTCAACAGAGTGAAACTCAGACAACTGAGGAGAAGGTTTTGAAGAGTTGATGCTCGAGCCTCTGAATCGGACCCAGATCTCTGAGGAGGAGGGTCCCAGCTGAAGTTAGTTCACCTGGGAACTTTCAGGAAATGCCCAAACTTTCAGGAAAAAAATCCTTCATTTTAATCTTTTAAGTTGGAGTTTTATTTGCTTATATTAGGTGCTAAGGAGACTTAGTGCTATAAGATTTAGAGAAATTTTAATCTGGATTAAAATGTCGTTTTGCAAAGAATTGTTGCTGCCATAATGAAGAACAAGGGTTAAGTGGTGATTCTAGAAATAGGGGGAAAAGAAGAAGGAGTGGTTCCTTTTGTTTCTTACAGCTTTAGAGTTTCCCTCTAGTGCTTCTTACTTTCTTTCTTTCTTTTTTTTTTTTTTATTAAGTCATATATACACAAATCATGAATACATTTATGCATTTGTGGGATTCAATGTGCTGGTTATTTGTACAAATTGGAGTGCTTACATCCTACTAATTAATATAGCTTTCACCTCATTTACTTAATCACAGTATTAAGACATTTGTGTTCAATACATGATAGACTTGACTTGTACCCTTGCAATATGCTCCATAGGTGTGGTCCTACCATGAACCCTCCCTCTATGGAACCACCCTCCTCCCTTCTACTACCTCTTTCGGACAAAGCAAAATATGTGACCAACTGGCAGAGGAAAAATGTTTTACAGTTACCATCTATAGCAACAAATACCCAAACAGAGAAAGGTGAGTTTGAAATTGAGAAAAGGTAACTGCTGTACAGTCTTAAAAAGATAGTAAGAAAGACGGAAATGAAGAAAGTATTGCTCAAGAAATAACTGCCTAGACGTGAGTCAAACTTGATTTTGTTATCTTATGTAGTCAATTATTTCCATATTATTGGAATATTTTTCCTTTCCCTGTTGATTATAAGTGTTATGCTTCTCAAATGCCAAATTTGCATATGTTCATACATCTTCTGGGCCCTTTCTTTTGTACCAGTGATATATATGTCTGCTTCTGAATCAGTATCATTACTGTTGAAGCTACTATGTCTAATAAACATGTGTTGACAACTGAGGATAGAGGAGAAATCTCTCTTATTTGTTCTTTATTACAAAAGTGTTTTGACTTTTCTTGCGTGCTTATTCTTTAACATTTAATTTTTAACTAGTTTGTCACTTTTTTTTTTTTTTTTTTTG